>NC_053041.3:588977200-589277200 GCF_002575655.3 Aegilops tauschii subsp. strangulata
TTACAGCTTAGAACCGGGTCTCCAAAAGCGTTTTGAGAAACATGGAGCATATGAGATGTTCGAGGAGCTGAAACTGGTTTTTCAAGCTCATGCCCGGGTCGAGAGATATGATGTCTCCGACAAGTTCTTCAGCTGTAAAATGGAGGAGAACAGTTCTGTTAGTGAGCACATACTCAGAATGTCTGGGTTGCACAACCGCTTGTCTCAGCTGGGAGTTAATCTCCCGGATGACGCGGTCATTGACAGAATCCTCCAGTCGCTTCCACCAAGCTACAAGAGCTTTGTGATGAACTACAATATGCAGGGGATGGAAAAGACCATTCCCGAGGTGTATTCAATGCTGAAATCAGCTGAGGTAGAGATCAGAAAAGAACATCAAGTGTTGATGGTGAATAAAACCACTAAGTTCAAGAAGGGCAAGGGTAAGAAGAACTTCAAGAAGGACGGCAAGGCGGTTGCCACGCCCGATAAGCCAGTTACCGGGAAGAAGTCAAAGAATGGACCCAAGCCCGAGACTGAGTGCTTTTATTGCAAGGGAAGTGGTCACTGGAAGTGGAACTGCCCCAAATATTTAGCGGACAAGAAGAAGGCCGGCAACACCCAAGGTATATGTGATATACAAGTAATTGATGTGTACCTTACCAGTACTCGTAGTAGCTCCTGGGTATTTGATACCGGTGCGGTTGCTCATATTTGTAACTCAAATTAGGAACTACGGAATAAACGGAGACTGGCAAAAGACGAGGTGACGATGCGCGTCGGGAATGGTTCCAAGGTCGATGTGATCGCCGTCGGTACGCTACCTCTGCATCTACCCACGGGATTAGTTATAAACCTCAATAATTGTTATTTAGTGCCAGCTTTGAGCATGAACATTGTATCTGGATCTCGTTTAATTCGAGATGGCTACTCATTTAAATCTGAGAATAATGGTTGTTCTATTTATTTGAGAGATATGTTTTATGGTTATGCCCCGCTGGTCAATGGTTTATTTTTGATGAATCTCGAACGTGATGCTACACATGTTCATAGTGTGAATACCAAAAGATGTAAAGTTGATAACGATAGTCCCACATACTTGTGGCACTGCCGCCTTGGTCACATTGGTGTCAAGCGCATGAAGAAGCTCCATGCAGATGGACTTTTGGAGTCTCTTGATTACGAATCATTTGACACGTGCGAACCATGCCTCATGGGTAAGATGACCAAGACTCCGTTCTCCGGAACAATGGAGCGAGCAACCAACTTATTGGAAATCAAACATACCGATGTGTGCGGTCCAATGAGTGTTGAGGCTCGCGGAGGATATCGTTATGTTCTCACTCTCACTGATGATTTAAGTAGATATGGGTATGTCTACCTAATGAAACACAAGTCTGAAACCTTTGAAAAGTTCAAGGAATTTCAGAGTGAAGTCGAGAATCAACGTGACAGGAAAATAAAATTCTTACGATCAGATCGTGGTGGAGAATATTTAAGTCACGAATTTGTTACACACTTAAGGAAATGTGGAATAGTTTCACAACTCACGCCGCCTGGAACACCTCACAGAAATGGTGTGTCCGAACGTCGTAATCGCACTCTATTAGATATGGTGCGATCTATGATGTCTCTTACCGATTTGCCGCTCTCATTTTGGGGTTATGCTTTAGAGACTGCCGCATTCACTTTAAATAGGGCACCGTCTAAATCCGTTGAGACGACACCGTATGAATTATGGTTTGGGAAGAAACCTAAGCTGTCGTTTCTAAAAGTTTGGGGATGCGATGCTTATGTCAAGAAACTTCAACCTGAAAAGCTCGAACCCAAATCGGAAAAATGCGTCTTCATAGGATACCCTAAGGAAACTATTGGGTATACCTTCTACCTCAGATCCGAAGGCAAGATCTTCGTTGCCAAGAACGGGTCCTTTCTAGAGAAGGAGTTTCTCTCGAAAGAATTGAGTGGGAGGAAAGTGGAACTTGATGAGGTGATAGTCACCCCTTCCGAACCGGAAAGTAGCGCAGCGCGGGAAAATGTTCCTGTGGTGCCTACACCGACTGGGGAGGAAGTTAATGATGATGATCATGAAGCTTCAGATCAAGTTACTAAACTTCGTAGGTCCACAAGGACACGTTCCGCACCAGAGTGGTACGGCAACCCTGTCCTGGAAATCATGTTGTTAGACAACGGTGAACCTTCGAACTATGAAGAAGCGATGGCGGGCCCGGATTCCGACAAATGGCTAGAAGCCATGAAATCCGAGATAGAATCCATGTATGAAAACAAAGTATGGACTTTGACTGACTTGCCCGATGAGCGGCGAGCCATAGAAAACAAATGGATCTTTAAGAAGAAGACGGACGCAGATGGTAATGTGACCATCTACAAAGCTCGACTTGTCGCTAAGGGTTATCGACAAGTTCAAGGGGTTGACTACGATGAGACTTTCTCACCCGTAGCGAAGCTGAAGTCCGTCCGAATCATGTTAGCAATTGCCGCATACTATGATTATGAGATATGGCAGATGGACGTCAAAACGGCATTCCTTAACGGCTTCCTTAAGGAAGAGTTGTATATGATGCAGCCGGAAGGTTTTGTCGATCCTAAGAATGCTAACAAAGTATGCAAGCTCCAGCGCTCAATCTATGGGCTGGTGCAAGCATCTCGGAGTTGGAACATTCGCTTTGATGAGATGATCAAAGCGTTTGGGTTTACACAGACTTATGGAGAAGCCTGTGTTTACAAGAAAGTGAGTGGGAGCTTTGTAGCATTTCTCATATTATATGTGGATGACATATTATTGATGGGAAATGATATAGAATTCTTGGAAAGTATAAAGGCCTATTTGAATAAGTGTTTTTCAATGAAGGACCTTGGAGAAGCTGCTTACATATTAGGCATCAAGATCTATCGAGATAGATCAAGACGCCTCATTGGTCTTTCACAGAGTACATACCTTGACAAGATATTGAAGAAGTTCAGTATGGATCAGTCCAAGAAGGGGTTCTTGCCTGTATTGCAAGGTGTGCAATTGAGCACGGCTCAATGCCCGACCACGGCAGAAGATATAGAAGAGATGAGTGTCATCCCCTATGCCTCGGCCATAGGGTCTATTATGTATGCCATGCTGTGTACCAGACCTGATGTAAACCTTGCCGTAAGTTTGGTAGGAAGGTACCAAAGTAATCCCGGCAAGGAACACTGGACAGCGGTCAAGAATATCCTAAAGTACCTGAAGAGGACTAAGGATATGTTTCTCGTTTATGGAGGTGACGAAGAGCTCGTCGTAAAGGGTTACGTCGACGCTAGCTTCGACACAGATCCGGATGACTCGAAGTCACAGACCGGATACGAGTATATTTTGAATAGAGGAGCAGTAAGCTGGTGCAGTTGCAAGCAAAGCGTCGTGGCGGGATCTACATGTGAAGCGGAATACATGGCAGCCTCGGAGGCAGCACAGGAAGCAGTCTGGATGAAGGAGTTCATTACCGACCTAGGGGTGATTCCCAATGCGTCGGTCCCGATGACTCTCTTCTGTGACAACACTGGAGCTATTGCCCTTGCGAAGGAGCCCAGGTTTCACAGGAAGACCAGGCATATCAAGCGTCGCTTCAACTCCATTCGTGAAAGTGTTCAAAATGGAGACATAGATATTTGTAAAGTACACACGGACCTGAATGTAGCAGATCCGTTGACTAAACCTCTCCCTAGGGCAAAACATGATCAACACCAGGACGCAATGGGTGTTCGATTCATCACAATGTAACTAGATTATTGACTCTAGTGCAAGTGGGAGACTGTTGGAAATATGCCCTAGAGGCAATAATAAATGGTTATTATTATATTTCTGTGTTCATGATAATAGTCTTTTATTCATGCTATAATTGTATTGTCCGGAAATCGTAATACATGTGTGAATACATAGACCACAACCTGTCCCTAGTAAGCCTCTAGTTGACTAGCTCGTTGATCAACAGATAGTCATGGTTTCCTGACTATGGACATAGGATGTCATTGATGACGGGATCACATCATTAGGAGAATGATGTGATGGACAAGACCCAACTTAAGCATAAGATAAAAGATCGTGTAGTTTCGTTTGCTAGAGCTTTTCCAATGTCAAGTATCTTTTCCTTAGACCATGAGATCGTGCAACTCCCGGATACCGTAGGAGTGCTTTGGGTGTGCCAAACGTCACAACGTAACTGGGTGACTATAAAGGTGCATTACGGGTATCTCCGAAAGTGTCTGTTGGGTTGGCACGGATCGAGACTGGGATTTGTCACTCCGTGTAAACGGAGAGGTATCTCTGGGCCCACTCGGTAATGCATCATCATAATGAGCTCAATGTGACTAAGGCGTTAGTCACGGGATCATGCATTGCGGTACGAGTAAAGAGACTTGCCGGTAACGAGATTGAACTAGGTATTGGGATACCGACGATTGAATCTCGGGCAAGTAACATACCGATTGACAAAGGGAATTGCATACGGATTGATTGAATCCTCGACACCGTGGTTCACCCGATGATATCATCGTGGAACATGTGGGAGCCAACATGGGTATCCAGATCCCGCTATTGGTTATTGACCGGAGAGGCGTCTAGGTCATGTCTGCATGTCTCCCGAACCCGTAGGGTCTACACACTTAAGGTCCGGTGACGCTAGGGTTGTAGAGATATATGTATGCGGAAACCCGAAAGTTTTTCAGAGTCCCGGATGAGATCCCGGACGTCACGAGAGGTTCCGGAATGGTCCGGAGCTGAAGAATTATATATAGGAAGTCCAGTTTTGGCCACCGGGAAAGTTTCGGGGGTTATCGGTATTGTACCGGGACCACCGGAAGGGTCCCAGGGGTCCACCGGGTGGGGCCACCTGTCCCGGAGGGCCCCGTGGGCTGAAAGTGGAAGGGAACCAGCCCTTAGTGGGCTGGGGCGCCTCCTTGGGCCTTCCCCCCATGCGCCTAGGGTTGGGAACCCTAGGGGGGGGGGGAGTTCCCCCTTGCCTTGGGGGGCAAGGCAACCCCTTTCCCCCCTTGGCCGCCGCCCCCCCAACCCTAGATGGGTTTTGGCCGGCTCCGCCCTCCCAAGGGGTCCTATAAATAGTGGGGGGGAGGGAGGGCAGCAAACACACAGCCTTTGGCGCCTCCCTCCTCCCCTACAACACCTCTCTCTCTCGCGCAGAAGCTCGGCGAAGCCCTGCCGAAGAGCCGCTACATCCACCACCACGCCGTCGTGCTGTTGGATCTCCATCAACCTCTCCTCCCCCCTTGCTGGATCAAGAAAGGAGGAGACGTCGCTGCACCGTACGTGTGTTGAACGCGGAGGTGCCGTACGTTCGGCACTCGGTCATCGGTGATTTGGATCACGGCGAGTACGACTCCGTCATCCACGTTCATTGGAACGCTTCCGCTCGCGATCTACAACGGTATGTAGATGCACTCCCTTCCCCTCGTTGCTAGTAGACTCCATAGATGCATCTTGGTGAGCCTAGGAAAATTTTAAAATTATGCTACGATTCCCAACAATGTCTCCTTATAAAATGGTTTATGGAAAAGCTTGTCATTTACCTCTTGAGTTAGAACATAAAGCATATTGGGCAATCAAAGAACTCAATTATGATTTCAAACTTGCCGGTGAAAAGAGGTTATTTGATATTAGCTCATTAGATGAATGGAGAACCCAAGCTTACGAAAATGCAAAATTATTCAAAGAGAAAGTTAAAAGATGGCATGAAAAAAGAATCCAAAAGCGTGAGTTTAAAGTCGGAGAATATGTTCTTTTGTACAACTCTCGTTTTAGATTCATTGCAGGAAAACTCCTCTCAAAATGGGAAGGCCCCTATGTTATCGAGGAGGTTTACCGGCCTGGAGCCATCAAAATAAATAATTCCAAAGGTACTAACCCGAAGGTTGTCAATGGGCAATGAATAAAGCATTATATCTCAGGTACGCCTATTAATGTTGAAAGTAATATTATCCAAGCTTTGACTCCAGAAGAACGCATAAAAGAGTCCTTCCGGAACACTCCAGAATCGTGAAAATAAGGAGGTACGTGATACGGTAAGTAAACAGACTCTGAAAAATCCACAAAAATATTTTTTTCAGTTTTGGAATATTTTAGAATTTTGGAAATAAATAAACTTTCAGGAAGTGTCCCCTGGTGGGCACAAGACACTAGGGCGCGCCAGACTTGCCTGGCACGCCCAGGTGGGTTGTGCCCACCTGGGACACCTTCTGGACTCCGTTTTTCTTCTGTATACTTGTCCTCCAAGATAAAAAAACTATATATACTTCCCGAACCTGTTAACCACCGTATTGCGTAGAAATCCTTTGTTCTCTTTTCTTGTTGTTTCCGGTCAAATTTATCAAGCCAGGCATCATGTCTTCCTGCTCCTCCAACAACATGGAAGAAGATGCTTGGTTGATGAAGATCGAGACAAAGAGGGAGGAGTCTACGAACACCATCAAGGGAGACAAGGGCAAGGAAGCTACCGTGGATCCATCCCCGGTGGCAGCACAAGTACTGCTGGCCGAAGAGGAGGAAAAGATATCCTTAAGCCCTACCTTACTCACCTTAATCCTGCTGAGATTGAAGCTTTTCGCGTCATTGAAATAGTTCATATACAAAATAAGTATCTCACTCATGAAAATATTTTGCATCAAGAGCATATCATCCATCTTCGGAGTGTCATCCGTGGGTTGGAGAATCTCTTGATCCTGAAGGACATGATCGCTTCATCACCACTACCATCTTCTTCACCACCAAAGGAGAATTGAGTATCGGGTATGGGCACTCCCCTTGGCTTCCGCCAAGCTTGGGGGAGGTGCCCCGGTATCGTATCATCCCACTATCTTTTGCTTTTAATTATCTTAGTTCGATCTTTTGCTTTAAGAATAAAGTTTAGTTCAATCCTTTCTTCTTTGAGAGTTTGCTTAGTGATCTATCATTGTAATCGTGTGCAAGTTATATAATAAACTTTAGTTTGATTTTCTTTCTTTCTTTACTTTCATGTTGCAAATAAAGAAAAGAAATAAGAAAGGAAATAAATAAAAGGAAAGAAATAAATCAATAAGATCATATACTAATCTTATGGTAGGTGATAGCACCACATAAGGAAAAGTATAAGTAGAAAATTTTATTAGAGATTGACAAACATAGCATTATTCAATGATGCAACTCATGAAAGAATTAATAAGGGAAGAGAATATTCACATATAAGTATACTGTCCTAGAAATCTTTTGTGATTGTGAGCCCTCATCAAAATATTATATGCCAAAATTGTTGACGTTGGACAAGGAAGACAACTTAATGGTTTATGTTTGTTTATATTCACATAGAAGTCATATTGTCATAGATCCTTCAACATGTGGTGCTTGCCCCTATCTTTGCTAGCCAAAAATTCCACACCAAGTAGAGATACTACTTTGCTTCCCAAAACCCTTAAACCCAAATCTTATTTTCAAGTGTCCACCATAACTACCTAGATATTGAGCAAGATACCTCAAGTAAGTTGTCATTGGTGCAAAAAGGCAATAAAAATTGCTTCTAAAAGTGTGATATCATTTAGTGTAAGAGAAAATTGAGCGTTGTACAAACTTGGATGACAAAGAATAAAAGCGATAGACTGCATAATAATGGTTGTCATCTTAAGGGGCAATACAACATGACATTCTTTTGCACTAAGGTATTGAGCATACAAACAAATAAGCGCATGGCAAGCTCTGCTTCCCTCTGCGAAGGGCCTATCTTTTACTTTAATGTATTTACTTTTATGCAAAGAGTCAAAGTTTTCCTTCTATTCCTTTTTTATTTTTCTCCTTTGGCAAGCATCATGTGGTGAGGAAAGATCTAGGCACATATGTCCAGTTGAATATAGATAGCATGAGTTATTATTGTTGACACCACCCTTGAGGTGAATATGTTGGGAGGCGAAACATAAGCCCCTATCTTTCTATGTGTCCGGTTGAAACGTTTTGCTCATGTGTACGCGGTGAGTGTTAGAAATCATAGAAGACTATATGATGGTTAGGTATGTGGACTTGCCTAAAGGCTCCGACATGTGACCCTTCTTGAAAAGATGATGAATTATATTGTAGTTGGAAAGTTGACCGAGAACATAGTTTGTTGGTTTCTAATAGAGTTTTTGCTTTATACTTCGATTGTGTGATGAACTGTTACTTATTCATGAGAAGTGTATGATAAAAGTTCTATGATAAAAGTCGTATGCTTAAACTTGTTGCTGTTATAATAATCAACATGATGCTTCTATGCCCGTATTTTGTTTTTATCGACACCTCTCTCTCAAAGCATGTGGACATATTTTTCGATTTCGGTTTTCGCTTGAGGACAAGCAAGGTCTAAGCTTGGGGGAGTTGATACGTCCATTTTGCATCATGTTTTCTTACTGTTATTTATAATGTTTTCATCCATAATAATGATTTTTGGAGTAATTCTAATGCCTTTTCTCTCATAATTTGCAAGGTACACACCAAGAGGGAGAATTCCGGCAGCTGGAAATCTGGACCTGGAAAAGCTACGTCAAGGCACCTATTCTGCATAACTCCAAACAAGCTGAAACTTCACGAGGATTTTTTATGGAATATTTAAGAAATATTGGAGCAAATAACTACTAGAAGGGGCCCACTAGGTGGGCACAACCCACCTGGGCGCGCCAGGGAGCCCAGGCGCGCCCTGGTGGGTTGTGCCCTCCTCGGCCCACCTCCGGTGCCCATCTTCTGGTATATAGTTCATTTTGACCTAGAAAAAATAAGGGGTGGACTTTCGGGACGGAGCGCCGCCGTCTCGAGGCGGAACTTGGGCAGGAGCACTTTTGCCCTCCGGCGGAGCGATTCTGCCAGGGGAACTTCCCTCCGGGAGGGGGAAATCATCGTCATCATCGTCACCAACAACTCTCCCATCTTGGGGAGGGAAATCTCCATCAACATATTCAACAGCACCATCTCATCTCAAACCCTAGTTCATCTCTTGTGTTCAATCTTGTTACTGGAACTATAGATTGGTGCTTGTGGGTGACTAGTAGTGTTGATTACATCTTGTAGTTGATTACTATATGGTTTATTTGGTGGAAGATTATATGTTCAGATCCATTATGCTATTTAATACTCCTCTGATCATGAGCATGATTATTATTTGTGAGTAGTTACTTTTGTTCCTGAGGTCACGGGAGAAATCATGTTGCAAGTAATCATGTGAATTTGATATGTGTTCGATATTTTGATAGTATGTATGTTGTGATTCCCTCACTGGTGTCATGTGAACGTCGACTACATGACACTTCACCATATTTGGGCCTAAGGGAATGCATTGTGGAGTAGCAATTAGATGATGGGTTGCCAGAGTGATAGAAGCTTAAACCCCAGTTTATGCGCTATTCTGTAAGGGACCGATTGGATCCAAAAGTTTAATGCTATGGTTAGAATTTATTCTTAATACTTTTCTCGTAGTAGCTGATGCTTGCGGGAGGGTTAATCATAAGTAGGAGGTTTGTTCAAGTAAGAACAACACCTAAGCACCGGTCCACCCACATATCAAATTATCAAAGTAGCGAACACGAATTAAACCAACATGATGAAAGTGACTAGATGAAATTCCCGTGTACCCTCAAGAACTCTTTGCTTATCATAAGAGACCATTTTGGCCTGTCCTTTGCCTCAAAAGGATTGGGCTACCTTGCTGCATATTTTCTACTACTATCGTTAATTGCTCGTTACAAATTATCTTGCTATCAAACTACTCTACTACTTACAATTTCAGCACTTGCAGACATTACCTTACTGAAAACTACTTGTCATTTCCTTCTGCTCCTCGTTGGGTTCGACGCTCTTACTTATCGAAAAGAGCTACAATTGATCCCCTATACTTGTGGGTCATCACTCCTCAGGGAAATCCCAACACATCTCACAAGTAGCAGCAGTCTCGGAGTCTACCGAAAGAATAGAGGAGAGGGGGAGAGAAGTAAATAACGGGCAATCAAATGCAACACAAAGCATTTTATGAAAGTATGTGATGATGATATGCACTAATGCATCCCTAGGCAGTTTAAAAGAAGAGGGAAATTACCTGGTAATAATTTTCCAGCCCCAGGTGTTTTTCGATCAAATGATCCTGATGAAAAATTTCGATGTTTACTATGTTAGAGGGGTGTGGCAGGTTTGTGGATGGCATAATCGGATTCGTTATATTTTTCTGATCATTTTTCATATATAAATTATTTTCATTCGAGTTACAGGTTATTTTATATGTTTTTTCAAAGTTCTAATCAATTTCTTAAACTACATGATTAATTATTAATTCGAAAATAAAAGAATAAAATGCTTCGGGTACTGATACGTTTCCATCGTATCTACTTTTCCAAACTCTTTTGCCCTTGTTTTGGACTCTAACTTGCATGATTTGAATGGAACTAACCCGGACTGATGCTATTTTCAGCAGAATTACCATGGTGTTATTTTTGTGCAGAAATAAAAGTTCTCGGAATGACCTGAAACTTCACTGACATGATTTTTGGAATTAATAAAAATTATTGGCGAAAGACTCAACTGAGAGGTGCCCACACCGTGGCCACAAGGGTGGGGGGCGCGCCCTCCGTCCTTGTGGCCCCCTTGGATCTCCACCGACCTCAAATCCAACTCCATATATTCGCGTTCGGGGAGAAAAAATCTGAGAGAAGGATTCATCGCATTTTATGATACGGAGCTGCCGCCAAGCCCTGTTCTTCCTTGGGAGGGCAGATCTGGAGTCCGTTCGGGGCTCCGGAGAGGGGAATCGATCGCCATCATCATCATCAACCATCCTCCATCACCAATTTCATGATGCTCACCGCCGTGTGAGTAATTCCATCATAGGCTTGCTGGACCGTGATGGGTTGGATGAGATTTACCATGTAATCGAGTTAGTTTTGTTAGGGTTTGATCCCTAGTATCCACTATGTTCTAAGATTGATGTTGCTATGACTTTGCTATGCTTAATGCTTGTCACTAGGGCCCGAGTGCCATGATTTCATATCTGAACCTATTATGTTTTCATGAATATATTTGTGTTATTGATCCTATCTTGCAAGTCAATAGTCACCTACTACGTGTTATGATCCGGCAAGCCCGGAGTGACAATAGTGGGGACACTTCCCGGTGATGAATGTAGTTTGAGGAGTTCATGTATTCACTAAGTGCTAATGCTTTGGTCCGATACTCTATTAAAAGGAGGCCTTAATATCCCTTAGTTCTCAATAGGACCCCGCTACCACGGGAGGTAGGACAAAAGATGTCATTCAAATTCTAATCCGTAAGCACGTATGACTATATTCGGAATACATGCCTACATTATATTGATGAATTGGAGCTAGTTCTGTGTCACCCTATGTTATAACTGTTGCATGATGAATGCCATCCGACATAATTATCCATCATTGATCCATTGCCTACGAGCTCGTTTCATATTGATCTTTGCTTCGTTACTTTTCCGTTGCCACTGTTACAGTTGCTACAAAATTGCTACTGTTACTTTTGCCACCGTTACCGCTACTTCCATACTACTTTCCTACTAAATACTTTGCTGCAGATATTAAGTCTTTCAGGTTTGGTTGAATTGACAACCAGCTGCTAATACTTGAGAATTTTCTTTGGCTCCCTCTGTGTCGAATGATTAAATTCGGGTTGAATACTCTATCCTCGAAAACTATTGCGATCCCCTATACTTGTGGGTTATCAAGACCTTTTTCTGGCGCCGTTGCCGGGGAGCATATCTCTATTCTCTGAGTCACTTGGGATTTATATCTGTTGATCACTATGAGAAATTTGAAAGATGACAAAACCAAGATCTATCCCTCTACTATGAGGGGAGGTATGGAACTGCCATCTAGCTCTGCACTTGATTCACCTTTTGTTTTGAGTAAACTTGCGACACCTACGCCTGCTATTGATTCTGATATGTCGCATGTTATTGATGATGCCACTTCTGCTATGCATGATGCTTATGATGAAACTACTTCTCTGCTTGATAATACTGTGCCACTAGGTGAATTTCTTGATGAACAACTTGCTAGGGTTAGAGAGAATGAAATTACTGAAACTGATGATATTACCGAAACTGAAGATTATGATTCTCCCCCTAGATATGAATTGCCTGTTGTACCTGAGGGTTATGTTATGGATGAAGAAACTGCTAGAGACTTCTTTGCTTGCAATGATAGAGAGGATCTTAAGAAACTGTTTGCTAAGCTGAAAGAAAAATCCTTGAATGCTAAATATAATCCTGCTTTTGCTACTTCACCTATCTTTGCTACTGATAATGATTATGAATTCTCTGTCGATCCTGAGATAATTACTTTGGTTGAATCTAATCCTTTCTATGGTTATGAATCTGAAACTGTTGTGGCACATCTTACTAAATTAAATGATATAGCCACCCTATTTGCTCATGAGGAAAAAATTGCTATTACTATATTCTTAAATTGTTTCCTTTCTCGTTAAAGGGTGATGCTAAGTTATGGTTTAATTCTCTTGCTCCTGGTTGTGTGCGTAGTCCCCAGGATATGATTTACTACTTCTCTGCAAAATATTTCCCCGCCCATAAGAAACAAGCTGCTTTAAGGGAAATATTTAACTTTGTGCAAATTGAAGAAGAGAGTCTCCCACAAGCTTGTGGGAGGCTTCTCCAATTACTTAATGCTTTGCCTGATCATCCTCTCAAGAAAAATGAAATAGTTGTTATCTTTTATAATGGACTAACCGATGCTTCCAGAGACTACCTGCATAGTTGTGCTGGTTGTGTTTTCAGGGAAAGAACTGTTGAGCAAGCTGAATTGCTATTGAATAATATATTGAGTAATGATAATGATTGGACACTTCCTGAACCAACTCCTAAGCCAACTCCGAAGAAAAGGGGTATTCTATTTCTCAGTCCTGAAGATATGCAGGAGGCAAAGAAATCTATGAAAGAAAAAGGTATTAAAGCTGAAGATGTTAAGAATCTACCGCCTATTGAAGAAATACATGGTCTTGATAACCCGACACAGGTAGTAGAGGTAAACTCTCTCCATAGATTTGATAAAGGTGATATTTCTCATAATAAGTCTGCTAGTCAATGCTTGGATGAGTTTGATAATTTTATTTTTAAACAAGAAAATTTTAATGCTTATGTTAGTAGACAATTGAAACGTAATGCTTACTTGCTTGATACTTGGGTGATTATATGAGTAGAACCGTCAATGATCTTAAGCTTATTAGTAAACATGCTTCCATGGTTACGACTCAAGTAGAACAAGTACTTAAGGAACAAGATGATTTGGTTAATGAGTTGAATAGTAAGAATAAGGATAATGCTGTTAGGGTTATGACTAGAGGTGGTAAAATGACCCAGGAACCTTTGTATCCTGAGGGCCATCCTAAGAGAGTTGAGCAAGATTCTCAGAGAATTAATACTGATGCACCTAGTCCTACTAATAAAAAGAAAAAGAAAACTGGTAGGACTTTGCATGCTAGTGAACCTGCTATAGACACACCTGAGAATCCCAATGATATTTCTATTTTTGATGCGGAGACACAATCTGGTGATGAACATGAACCTAGTGATAATGTTAATAATGATGTTCATGTTGATGCTCAACCTAGTAATGTCAATGATGTAGAAATTGAACCTGCTGTTGATCTGATAACCCACAATCAAAGAATCAACGTTATGATAAGAGAGACTTTGTTGCTAGGAAACATGGCAAAGAAAGAGAACCATGGGTTCAAAAACCCATGCCCTTTCCTCCTAAGCCATCCAAGAAAAAGGATGATGAGGATTTTGAGTGCTTTGCTGAAATGATTAGACCTTTCTTTTTGCGTATGCGTTTGAATGATATCCTTAAAATGCCTCCTTATGCTAAGTATATGAAAGATATTGTCACTAATAAAAGAAATATACCGGAAGCTGAAATTTCCACCATGCTTGCTAATTATAATTTTAAGGGTGGAATACCAAAGCAACTTGGAGATCCAGGAGTACCAACTATACCATGCTCCATTAAAAGAAACTATGTTAAAACTGCTTTATGTGATCTTGGAGACGGTGTTAGTGTTATGCCTTTCTCTTTGTATCATAGACTTGAATTGAATAAGTTGACACCTACTGAAATTTCTTTGCAAATGGCTGATAAATCAACTGCTATACCCATCGGTATTTGTGAGGATGTGCCTGTTGTGGTTGCAAACGTTACTATCTTAACGAACTTTGTTATTCTTGATATTCCCGAGGATGACAGTATGTCAATCATCCTTGGTAGACCCTTTTTGAATACTGCAGGGGCTGTTATTGATTGCAACAAAGGCAATGTCACTTTTCATGTTAATGGTAATGAGCATACGGTGCACTTTTCGAAGAAACAACCTCAAGTTCATAGTATTAATTCTATTGGAAAAATTTCAACTATTACTATTGGAGGTTTTGAATTCCCTCTTCCTACTGTCAAAAAGAAATACGATATTCTTATTGTTGGGGACATCCATATCCCTATTGAGGTAACCTAGTGTTATTCAAAAATTCTCCGGTTCCATGTAACTCGGAAGAAGTTTGTTAATAAGACTTGATCAACCTTGTTAATGGATTCCTTTTGATGAGCATGAGATGGATGAATCTAGAAAGCACAACCCTCTGTACCCATCTTCTACTTTCTGTTTTTTAGATTAAATTTAGCAAAATTAGTATTTTCTGTCTGTTTTCTGAATTATCTGTGCAATAAAAAAATGTCCCGAAAATGAAAGTTCTCCAAATGCCCTGAAAATCTAGTATGATTTTTTATAGAATATTTGAGAATTTCTGGCAGTGAACACACACCAGAGGGCCTCACCAGCTGGCCACAAGGGTGGAGGGCGCGCCCCCTGTCCTTGTGGGCCCCATGTGGCCCTCCTCCACTTATTCCAGCACCCATCCACTCCTTCTTCCTCCATAAAAAATCATTCCATAGCTCAAACTCGTGTTCTTGCTGATCTTGCTGCCCTTTTCGATCTCCTTGCTCAAAGCTCCATTTACAAAACTGCTTTGGGGGATTGTTCTTCGGTATGTGGCTCCTCCAATGGCCCAATTAGTTTTTTTTCGTGCTTTATTTATTGCAAATTTATGCTGCTGTAGTGACCTTGTTCTTGAGCTTGCATGTAATATTTATATGGTCCAAAGTAGTTTTGATGCATGATATAGCCTCTAGGCACTTGTACGAGTAGTTGCTATCATTTTTGCTGAGTTTGGTTCACTTTTATTTTGAGTCACTAAAAATTTCAGAAATTTTCAGAGGAAGAAAAATGTCTAGGAGAATGTACCAAGGTGGTTCTTCAAGGAAGTAAGTACCGAGGCTCGCGATACGTGAGCCGGACCTTGAACCACCAAGGGAAGTTCAAGTGAAGCCTTGTGAATGGCCATCGGATGAATTTATGGTTCGTGCAGGTTTCAAGGATGAAATCTATGCGTACATACAAAATGCCGGCCTTGAGGACTTCTTATCAGACAAGTGCCTACAATATTATCATCTCACCGATTCCTTTGTGCGGAGGTTTGAGTTTTCATCTAAGCGTAATACTCATACTGTCCTGTTTGATCTTTATGATGAATCTTATACCATGGACCTAGAAGATTTTTGTGATGCATGCAAAATTCCACAATGGGGTATTCTTAGTGAACCTCACAAATCTGAATATAGTGATTTCCTTTCTAGCAGCACCGTGGGGGAAACTAGAAATCACACAAGCCACCATAGGGCGCATTCACTTTCCTGCCATACATTGTTTTGCTCTCTTTATAGGTAGATGCATTAACGGTAAGCATGAGCACTTCCACCTTTCACTACAAAAAAAACACTTCCGTGATAATACATGTTTGTCACAGTAGGTCACGTTTTCTGTCATGCATGTACATCCATGACAAATTTATGAAAGAATCAAGATAGTCATACCTGTGCTGTCATAGAAGTGTTCCATGACATTACCAAAATTATCATCACGGAAGTGTCCACTTCCATGACGATAAATCGCGCGTCACAGAAGTGCTTTCGTCAAGGGTGACCGACACGTGGCATCCACTGTAATGGAATGCCGTTAAGCTATCGGGTCCGGTTTGGGATTCGATAACCCGTTAACATCCCGGACCAATGGGGATTTTGCACGTGTAAAATCATCATTGGCCGGAGGAAACACGTGTTGCCTCATCGTTGGTAAAGATGTCATCCACTCATTGGACAGGAGGCGCCTATGATAGGTCGACACGTGGCACGGTCCAATAGTGGCCCATTCCGGTGAAAAAGGCCGGCCCAGTAAAAAATAACAGGTCGACCCATATAGGGCCTACTTGTGTCAGGTCCATTTAAGCCCACGGCCCATACGAGATGTGCTAATTCGGCCCGTCAACGGCCCATTAAAGATTTGACATCATTGTAGCCCATCGTCAGTTCGAGCCCGTTAACAGCCTGCTATATATTTGGGTTCAATATCGGCCCGATGAGATTTCGGCCTGTTAACGACCCATTCAGTGGATGGGCCAATTTTCACGATGTACATCTTTCGGCCTTTTAGCGACCCATTTAAATATTGGGCTAATTTCCGGCCTGGTGTGTCTTTTAGCCTGTTGACAGCCCATAAATCAGTTGGGCCATTTGTAGTCGGACCTGAGTTTCGGCCTTTTAGCGACCCATTTAAGTGTTGGGCCAATTTCCGGCCCGGTGTGTCTTTCAGCCTGGTGACGGCCCATATATTTGTTGGGCCATTTGTAGTCGGACCTGAGTTTTGGCCTTTTAGCAACCCATTTAAGTGTTGGGCCAATTCCCGGCCCTGTGTGCCTTTCAGCCTGTTAACGGACCATAAATGAGTTGGGCCATTTGTAGTCGGACCTGAGTTTTGGCCTTTTAACGGACCATGCCCTTCATGGTCCAATACCAGCCCGGTTTCTCTTTCGGCCTGCTAAAGGCCCACAACACAGTTGGGCCATTTACAATACGACCTGACTTTCGTCCTCTTAGCGGCCCATGCTCTTCATGGTCCAGTACAAGCCCGCTGTCTCTTTCGGCCTGCTAAAGGCCCACAGTATAGTTGGGCCATATGTAGCCCGAACTTAGTAACGGCCTGTTAACGGCCCGTGAAATCAATTGGGCCCACCTGTTGCCCGCTTCGATGTCAGCCTATTAACGACCTGGGAGTTAAGAGGACCGGCCATTAACTTTCGGCCTGGTAACGGCCCATTAACTTAATGGGCCCACTAAAGTTCGTACATGTCTTTAGGCCAAATTAGATAATTTGAGCCCATTACGATGAGCAATTATGCACATGACCAAAACCGATCAAGCAAAGGTACGGCATACAGGGAAAAATGTTGCACATCCAGCATATATTACAGGAAATTACATCCGCTGGGCAATCAAAGATTGATGCTAGTGCAAATAAATGAACAGAACCTAACGATCTACAACGTCACAATCTGCAACCTCAGCACGGATGACGCCCATAAGCATGTGGGCAAGTTCTTGCTGCTTTGCTACAGTGTCTCTGAAAACATTGATCAGTTGTTGTGTCGCACGACTCTGCACCTCTGATTCCTCCACCATTTCCATCATTCCTTCAGCCATTAATTGGTTCACAAACATACATTTTTTCCGTTGCATTCAAGACAGAGGATACTGAACAGATTCAGATGCCAATTTTGGCAGGCTTGTATTATTGATAGTGGAGAGTGTCTCGACCACTGCGTCATAACATAAATTAGGAGGGGAACCAAACAGATTAATCATGAGTTATTGGCATATTACCTGGCCTAGATTTATTGGAAAGAAACAATGGGGTTGCCTTGCTGTTTTCAGAGTTTGTCTTCTTATCTTCAGCAGCCTGCACCAAATTAAGACACTAGCATTGCTATCATTGGCCAAGTCAGATAATAGGAAAGCAACATTGGCACAACGTACGTTTGGGCAACTAGCCAACACCAAATTAACACAATATGGCACAACTATCATCAGCCAGGTAAGGTAATACGAAAGCAACATTGACACAATGAATGAATGGGCAACCAGAGCAGCGCTACAATTCAGTAATGTGCATGATATGAGATAGTACACTCATGCAACTCAGTATGCAAAACTACCAGGCAGTTTTCTTTACAAAAATCAACATTGGCGCCTTTAACATTTTGCTACAACTAATTTTAGACCAGACAAAGGTTGGATTCACGCCGATTAACAAAGTACATGCTGATGTAAAAATATAGTGATATACAACAGGTACTTACATCAACATTGGAGCATAGAGAATTCCCGCAAGATATTTTCCTCGAATACAATCCCAATGAAGGAAATCTTCTTTCATTTAACCTATTTTCTAAAAGAGAGATGGGTAAGAAACATGTAGAAAATATGATCAGAATGCTATCAAATTTCATGATGCGAGGATACGCACACGCTTCTTAGAATGGAGTTGACATTCTTTTGCTGGACTGGAGCGGACTAGTTCTTTGGCCACTGGAATCTGCTTATTATCAGTGGGAGTTGGGTTTCTCTGTGCTGGAGCAGTATCTATGAAAAATGGAGTTGGTTTATTATCTCCTGCCATTTGGATCTTTTGCAAAGACCTGGTTTGTAACCCTTCAGATTCTAACATAGTCGTCTTCCCCTTGCATGCCTTATATAGAAGAACGGTGCTTCAATTATAAAACATGCTACGGCAGAGATGGAATAGGTACCGAAGAATAGAAAGACATGACATATTGACATGTATTCCCTCCATCCGGAAATAAATGGATGGGTCTAGGCGTATTTCAGTTCTAGATACATCCAATTTTATCCATTTCTGCAACATGTAATCCGGACGAAGGGAGTATGATGTAAGAGCTAGGGATACGACAGGACAACATAGTAAAAAAAACACTGAAAACCCACTGTAGAACCAAACTAATCAAACCCACTGATATGAGATAGTACACTCATGCAGCTCAGGATGCAAAACTACCAGGCAGTTTTCCTTACAAAAATCAACATTGTGGCCTTTAATCATACATTTTGCTACAACTAAATTTTGATCAGATAAAGGTTGGATTCACGCCGATTAACAAAATACATGCTGATGTAAAAATATAGTGATATAGAACAGGTACTTACATCTGCATTGGAGTATAGAGAATTCCTGCAAGAATCTTTCCTCACAGACGATACTAGTGCAGAAATTCTTCTATCTGTTAAGCTTATTTTCTAAAAGAGAGATGGGTAAGAAACATGTAGAAAATATGATCAGCATGCTATAAAATTTCATGATGCAAGGATACGCACACGCTTCTTAGAATGGAGTTGACATATTTTTGCTGGACTGGAGCGGACTAGTTCTTTGGCCACTGGAATCTGCTTATTATCAGTAGGAGTTGGGTTTCTCTATGCTGGAGCAGTATCTATAAAAACTGGAGTTGGTTTATTATCTCCTGGCGTTTGGATCTTTTGCAAAGACCTGGTTTGTAACCCTTCAAATTCTAACATAGTCGTCTTCCCCTTGCATGCCTTGTATAGAGAATGGTGCTTCAATTATAAAACATGCTACAACAGAGAGATGGAATAGGTACTGAAGAATAGAAAGGCATGACATATTAACATGTATTCCCTCCATCCGGAAAAAAATGGATGGGTCTAGGCGTATTTAAGTTCTAGATACATCCTTTTTTATCCATTTCGGCAACATGTAATCTGGACGGAGGGAGTATGGTGTAAGAGCTAGGGATACGACATGACAACACAGTAAAAAAACACTAGTTGAATGTAAAACTATATGCTAGCGGAATACGTACGGAAAAAACTAAGGCAACATAAACGTGTATGATTGGGAAACTAAGATGGCATTACAACAGAGCACTAGAACAACACTTCAATGTAAAAAAACATGGTATGGTAGACGGATGAAGTACATACTGATGAATAACAATGCATAAGATATTCAGAAGCATGATGTCCAAATTAAGTAGATGGCATTGCGATAGAGTAGAATGACAATACTTGAATTTGAAAACATGTTATCATGAATGGAATAGGTACTGAAAAACAGGAAGGCATGACATATTTACATGCATGATCAGCATGCTAAGCACATGGCACTGCAACAGAGTAGATACACTCCAGGACATTATATGCATGTTGTACCCATATCACGGGCCAAGTTAGAGTAAGGACCTTGTGGGGTGAAGAGGATTCAACATCTTTCTGCAAGTCTTCTGAAGAACTGCCTTTACATGTTCCATCATATTGGGTATCATTGACATCAAGTTTATTGGCCTTTACATTGCTCCGTGAGGTTCTTGTGGATATATCAGTGTGTGCAATTATATCTGACATGCATGGAAGACAACTAGTAGTTAGATTTATGTAATGAGTGCCTATAGGAGACGACATAAATAGTAGGACGGGGGTTAACTAGCAGCAACAGGTCTCAAAAACTAAAGGGAGAACACAGATGAAAGCTACAGAATATGTATCGTTTGTACTCGAGATTAACTAGATGGCACACAAAAGTATTATAGAACAACATAGGTAATACTAGAAGTGGTATAATACTATAATCACCAGCCTGTGGGATAGCATTGGCTGATGGATGATAACTATGTAACAGCATTACCTAAAGAACAAGTATCTTAGCTGAACTATGGAACAACGTTAACTCCTGAACAAGACCCGTAAGAGATCAGCATGAATATACAGTGAAATGTGATAATCTATTTTCCATGCTTAGATGAATAACAAAGCCATAAATGTTGCACACAAGTAAGATGAGGGTACAACCTATCTGGCCGCCATCCATAGGAGTGAGCATCATGTGCTGACTTGTCGATGGCCCTGCAGTTGTTCTGGCTGTCCATGTCGGGCACGCGCATTCAATGCAGGGAGCTGTTGAGTGGGGACTATAGCTCCCTTCAGGTGTATGCTTCCCTTGTTGGAGCAGCTGCGGTGAGTCGGAAGACGGTGTGGCTGAAGATGCAGATAACGCATAATGTTAAGAACGACACATCTCTTTGATCTTAAGAAATACACTAAGAGATCAACAGCAAGGTACGAGAGTGGTCACATGTCTGTTGACTGAGACTAAATTGGGGTCACACAATTTTATTTTATTTTGGTACTGTCCGATCTACGCCGGATGGCTTGATGGCCGTCTTGTGCCTCCCGGCTGACACTGTTAGGAATCTTCCCCGAAGAGCCAGCGACCAACGGCAGAGCAGCTTGCCTCCGCCGTCCGTGGCCCCGGCCAAAACCCCGCTCCCCGCCCCACCGCACTGCCGTGGTTGCGCCGCCCCCGGGCCAATCCATAAAGACTCCCCGTCATCCAGATCCGGCGGCGGCAGTACCTTGAACCCACGCAACTCTAAGATAGCCATCTAAGCGCTGCTTCCGCGGCGAACTTGCGGCCCCGCACCCTTACGTTAGACACCAGCCAACCGGCAGCCTAGGAGCTCCGCCGCCTCGAGGGGTGCTGCTTCCCATTGGGAATCGATTGGCCCAGGATAAAACTTCAGACAACTGACGCCTAAATAAAGTGACTTGAGATGAGGGTGCGACCTATCTGGCGGCATGGTGACGTAGGCAGGTCCAGCTGCCGAGTCGTGAGGCCGGCGCGGTTGCGGTGGCCACCGGCGGTAGGGAAACAGCGATGTCGCGATGGTCGACGGCTACGGGGAAGCAGCGCCGGGACTCAGGACGGATCCGAAGTTGGAGCCGCTCCGGCGCCGTGAACAACGACGGGGGTGAATCGGCCCCGGTACGGTTCACGCGGCCGTCGTCGAGGCAGCTCTAGTAGCACGGAGTAAGAGGCACACGGCCCAGTGCACGACGGCAAATGGACATCGTCTCCGGCATTAGGGAGGAAGGCGGCTGTGAAATTGGTGCGGTGGGGGCTCCATGGAGGAGGGGCTGAGGTTTCGCGGCTCGGGAGAAGGGAGCTTCTGGGGAGAAGGTGATTTGGTGCCCCTGAGGTATGAATGGGGGGGAATTGGGAGGGGAGTGGAACCATGTTTTTCGGACGCATTTGTGTGAAATGTGACGGGGAGTTACAGTTCTACCCCTGCCTTTAGGCTTCTCGGCTTGGGTCTGTGTAGTGAGGGTCAGGGATAGTAGAGTAACTTTGCTTCTCCCCAAATAGTGGGCAGGAGCGATTTCGGGAGAGGAGGGCGTGTTTTAAAATATAGTGGGCGCGAGCGATTTCGGGCGAGGAGAGCGTGTTTTGAAATAGTGGGTGCGAGCTATTTCGGGCGAGGAGAGCGTGTTTTGCCGACCATGGTTTATTAATTATTCGGCACATGTCATTTCGGCCGAGGAGAAGGCGCGCTTGGATGAAGTTACGAACCTACCCTCGATGCACAACGGGCCAATTAATGCGTCTCCCACATAGGACGGTAATTTCACGTCTCCCATTTATTTGCTCGGGCGAATTCCACTGAGCAGAGGATGTTTAATGGTTCATTCAAAATTTGGGAGAACGAGCATCCACGTCTACCTTACCAAGTCGACTCGAATCAAATTTAGAAATATTAGCTTGCCACTTCTTTTTTAGATGGAGAGATGATGCTCGGGAGTAATGTGTTTTTACATGCTCGTTGCTAGCGATTTACTATATGACAAATAGTTGACCCACTCAAAAACGGGAATCAAACCCAAAATGCAATATCTCGGTTCAATGAAATAGCTCGTTCACCAGGTCAAAATAGTGAACTAAATCCAAAATTGATCACCTCAATCGAATAGCATGTTGTACAGTATTATAGTACTCCATGAACATGTTGAAAGTCAAATTAATGAACTTGTTTGATATACGCATATATCCGTTCATGTGTGGATTGTAGACAACATGTTCTCCAATTTAAATATTTGAATGCAAGTTTATATCGAAACATGGTTTATATCAGTCTTTGATGCATAAAACGCGACCTCCCCCTCTCCCGGACTCCTGCTCTCTCGCCGACAATCTTCAATTATGTCGCACGCATCCAACACACAAACCTTGTTGGTCCTCTCTCTTTCTCTCCATCTCTCTCTCTCTCTCTCTCTCTCTCTCTCTTTGTGTGTGTGTGTGCGTGGGGGGGGGTCTTTCTAGTTCGCATGCATATATACTCCATCTGTAGGTGTCTCTCGCACACTATGTATGATTCTCTAGTCCAAGCTAGATATCTTGGGTGCACTCCTCGTACGCACACAAATTCCTTGGCTCGTTGCCCGTAACTCTCTCATGCACCACTCTTTCGTCTCGGAGCTCTTCCCCCTCTCTCTCAAACTCTCCATCTACCTGGGTCACACATACACATGCATATCTCACTCGCACTCGATAGGCCCATCTAAAAATCTATCTCTCTCCCTCATTCTCTCTCCATCCCACACGCACACACACACACACAATCTCATGCCTAGCTAGCCAAGTATGATGGTCTCTCACTCAATTGTAGGCACACACAGTCCCCCCTATATGTATATGACTAGCTAATCTTAGTCTCCATCACAAACATGTGCACGGTCTATCTCGATTTCTCTCGGGGCATCTTTCTTTCGCGCACGCACCTCCCTCGATCTCCCACCCATATAGTCCCCTCACGATCTCGAGGGGGTCTCTCTATCACAAACACACCCTCTCTCCCTCCCCATGCGTCCATGTTCTCCATGTCTCCCTCTCGACCTTTGTTCCTTGTTGGCCAGACCTCTATTGGACATGTGCTATAGGGGTGTCTCTCTCCGTTGCAAACAATCACACACTAGCTATCTTCGTGTATCTCCTCGCCTCGCTTTTCTATCTCGGAGATGCATGCGTGATATGTTCGCCTAAGAAACGAAAAAACACACACACTCTCTCTCTAATTTATCGTTTGTTGTCACCTTCTCTTTTACTCATTCTCCTTCACACGCACTTGATCCCTCTCGACTTAGGCACTCTCCTCGGTCCATAGCATATTGATTTATTGAAAAGTCGAACATCACAAAGTCTGACCATGTACATGGAGAAAAACAATTACATCTGGAACGGCAAACATATACCATTAGATTCACCATGAGATGTAGTTTCGTATGATGTTTCTTTGGTATTGAAGATATAACTAACATTTTTGTAAACCTGATCAAAGTTTCCAAAGTTTGACTTCTAAAAAAATTACATGCACTGCATTATCGAGCGGATGGAATATCTCTTTCCCCCTCTCAGCTATCTGACGCACCACTCAGCCTTATCGGGGCTCCTCAATCTCTCTCAAACTTTATATCTCCCTGGTTCACACATACACATGTCTCGCTCGCGCTATACATATAGACCCATCCAACACTCTCCGCCTTGTTCTCTCTCTATGTGACACGCACCCCCCTAATAAGTACCATAATCCCTCACTCCATCATAGGCGCAAGCACTCCCCCCTAAGTATGATTATCTCTCACTAGCCATCAGGAACACACGTATTGTCTCCTTCCATCCATACGTCTATCTCGATATCTCTCGGGGTATCTTCTATCGCGCACACACCTTGTCACTCGATCTCCCACCCATGTAGTCCCATCACGATCTCCAGGGGATCTCTCTATGACAAACATACACTCTCTCCTCCCCATGTCTGCATTTTCTCCGTACGTCTCTCTCGACCTCTCTCCCTTGTTTTCCAGACCCCTCTTGGCCACGTGCTAGGGGTCTTGCTCTCTCGGTTGCAAAAAACCACACACTATCTCCTCACCTTGCTTCCGTTGTCGAAGATGCATGTGTGATATGTTTACATAAGACACACACGTTTTTTCTCGACTTTTATCGAGTGTTGTCCATGTCTCTTTCACACACACACACACACACACACACACACTTTTTCACTCACTCTTTCTATTTCACTCTCTCTCTCTAGTTAGGCACTCTCTCACGTCCATAAGCATAAGGATGTTTTGAAAAGTCAAACCTCAGAAAAGTTTGACCAGGTATATGTGGAGAAAAACATTTACATCTGGAAAGATCATTAGATTCATCACAACATGTACTTACTTCATACTATCATTTATCTTTGGTATTGTAGATATAAGTAATTTCTTTATAAACTTGGTCAAAGTTTCAAAAGTTTGACTTAAAAAAAAATGTTGGAACTACATTATTGAATGGAGGAAGTAGCTCTTTCTCTCTCTCTGCTATCTCTCACGGGCCTCCCCCCTCACACGAACACTCTATACCGACGGAGTATACGCTCACTGTGTCAGCGTATAGCTCCGTATATTGTTTAGTTGACCGGTCAACCAGTCCACATGCTGCTTTGTCAGCTCGTGTTCTATATCTTCGTGCGCTGGCCCATGTGGCAGTGGGTGAAAATAAGTAAACTAGAGGCCCATCTGACACGCGGTGAAGTAAACAAAGTTCTAACCACTCAGGGTAGCACCCCACACGCTAGTAAATTGAGGGCGCATTGAGGACACACTTCTTCCGCATGGAGGACGCACGCGCGCACAATTCACAACTGTGCGGTGGCATGCACAGAAGGACGCACTCGCGCACACCCAGCACACAACACACACCAGCACACATGTACACCGGCGTCGCCGCCGGTTGAGATGGACGGCGAGGCAGCCAACAAGTGGAGGCAGCTCGAGCTAAAACCGCATCCGGCGAGCCTGGACTTCATCAACCGCCTCCCCGACGACATGCTGCTTGTCATCATTGGCCTCCTCCCCACCAAATCTGCCGTGCGTACCGCCCTGCTCTCCCAGCGGTGGCGCCCCCTCTGGCGGTACGTCCCCCTCAACCTCACCGCCGACAGCTGCCTCTGCGACGGGGATTGCAAACGCATGGCCACAGTCTCCAAGATCCTTTCATCGCACCCTGGGCCAGCCAGACGCCTTGACATCCGCATGTTCAGTACCAACTGCAAGGTCCAACCCAAGTTCAACGAGTGGTTCTTATCCCCCGCCCTAGATCAGCTCGAGGAGCTCAGCTTTGAAGCTGGACGATGTCGCTCTCTGCTACCGTCCGCGCTCCGCCTCGCGCCAACGCTGCGCCGCGCCAGCTTCAGCTCCTGCTATCTTCCCCAGATTAATGCCGCGCCCACCCTTATTCTCCCTCAACTGAAGCAGCTCGACTTCTTCGACGTTGTCATCTCAAAGAAGGCTATGGAGCACCTGCTCCGCAACTGTACTGCGCTCGAGTACCTTCGTCTTGAGCAGATCCACGGGTTCATTAGCCTCCACTTCGCCTTGACGAATCTCCGATGGATTTTATGTGTCTTGCTCGCCCCGCAACAAGACATCAATTGGGAAGAGATCACTCCAGCTGTTCCACGTTATGGTCATTGAGAATGCGCCTTTCCTTGAGAGATTGCTTGTATCGGATCTAGAAGGTCCAACAAAAATCAGGGTCATTGACGCGCCAAAATTGACAGCATTGGTGCACTCGTCTGCCAAATTCTCCGAACTCTTTATTGGATCCGTAATCATTCAGGTACAACACTCATCTTCTTCTCCGTCTTCTTCAAATTCACATTTTTAAATTTCTTCATGATGTATTTACGACCGTCTTCCATAAAATGATTCCCACAAGCTTGACCCAGTCTATGCGCACAGTGAAGATCTTGGCAATAAAATCTATCGGCCCCAATCAAGATCAAGTTGTTGGATTCCTTACATGCTTTCCGTGCACGGAGAAGCTACTCATCTAGGTGAAACTTCCTTCCTATTAGTAAACGGTAATCACAACGTAGCTCAAATTTTTCGTAATTTTCCCAAATTACGATGACAAGTGTAGTGTTCAAAACTGCATCTACGCATTGCACCGAAAGAAATGTTTTTAGTATTTTTTCTCACGTGATCACCTGCATCGTTTTTTTGTTGTACTACTATAGTAGCCTAGGCTAGTCATAGTGAAAAGTAACTTAGACTACTCCAGTAACTCTATGGTTACCCTAAGAGCAAGTACTACCTCCGTCCTGGTTTACTCTTCCTATTTTGTAGTATCAAAATTTGACCATAGATTTAACTGACAAAATGTTAATGCATGTCACTAAGAACTATATCGTTGGATTCGTATTTGAACATAATTTCAAATGGTGTAATTTTTAGTGACATGCATTGGCATTTTCTTACATAAATATATGGTCAAAATTTTATACTAAATAAGAGGTAGTACAAAAGTGGGCTATAACGGCCCTCCACTATGTAGGCCAAAACACGTGCCAAATTCACTTGTGATGCATTTGGCATCGATGCCCCTCCATTTCTCACCTGGTGCCCCAATCTGGATCACCTACTTTGCTCCAGTGCCAAATTAACTCACGCAATGAAAAAACACTTGCATGGGAGAGAGAGAGAGAGGACCGAGGCAATAAAAAAACACTTGTTTGGGAGAGTGAGAGGCTGGTGTAGTTGGTTTGATTGATTTGTTTATACATGTGGGTCTGTGTGCACAACGGTGCCAACTCTCTCACATCACGAGAGCGGTGCCAAAATCTTTTGATTTGACATCGATGCGTATTATGGCATCGGCCACATAGTGGAAGGCAACAAATGGCCAAGCTCTTCACGTACTCCTAGGTAAATGAGAGGAAAGAGAAAGAGAGAGAGAGAGAGTGAAAAAATATCACTAGCCAGCCAACCCTATCGTATGAGTGAATGATATTGGTACCTCTTGATGACGCGGCAATCTTATACAGCCAGCTGCTCTAATATGTTCTCTTCTTTTGCAGATAAAAAAAGACCCGAAAGTGAAAAATGTGCTGCACTATAACAATCTCATCGAATGCCTTGATCTCCATCTTACAGAAATTGATTTGATCGACTACCGAGGCAGCACATCTGAGATTAAATTGGCCAGGTTCTTTGTTCTGGAGGCAAGTGTGCTCAAGGTAATGAGGTTTGGCGTTCTCTGGCGCAACAATGAATGGCGTGCTGATCACCGCAAGCGTCTAAGCCTAAATGACAAAGTCTCCGCAGAAGCTGAATTTGTTTTTGAAACATCAAGTGGCCAGAGACTTGAAAACTTATTTGCCCATTAGTGACTTGTCAGGGCGGTGGATTTTAGTTTGTACGATAATGCTGCATCCACAAGTAACGAAAGTTCTTACGTAAACTTCCTAGTAATTCCCTCTTCGTAGGTGCAGCATTACTCCTAACATTTGTAATATCAGTTTGAAACTTGTAATATTGCCTTGTCCTATTCCTGCGTTTTCAAAATCCTGCGAATCAAGCAGGTCCTGAGTTGGTGATGATGTTGTGCTTGCCATCTTTCACCAATAGCCGTCGGATCTAGATCTGACGCATACAAACCAAACTTCTCCAGTTTTGCAAAAAGATGCCCGCACTTGTTCCCTATTTACAAACAACTCCTTGTCTCTCACAATCAGCCTTATCTCCTCCCCACCACATCTAGAAGGCCATGGAAAAATCTGGCGCGATGGCCGCTGCCGGCGCCGTCCACCCCCCAATCTTGGTGTTCCGTGCAATGCACGGGCATCTACGCACGGGAAATTATGTCGAACACGGCTAGTTGTAAGCAGGCTAGGTCTACAGCCATGATGATAGTGACTGCACACGGTGAGGCTGACTATGGTATGCCGAACACGGCGCCTATACTCAGGTGTCATCTCCGGCGTAGGGTCTTGTCACTTCACTGTGAGGAGCAGCACGTAATATCTTCAACGGGTAGTACAATGCTACTACATTGGTACTACTACTACTACTACTACTACTACTACTACTACTACTACTACTAATACTACTACTACTACTACTACTACTACTACTAGCACCACCATCTGGATTTAGTAGTACTACCACGTCCATCTGGATTTAGTATTTGACTAGCAATATCTAGTAATGCATGTCACAAAAAATGTACTACTCCCTTTGTAAATAAATACATGGTGTATTGTTTTATTCCTATCGGCGAGATAACTTAATGACTTTTTGCTACTTAATAGGATTACATGCAATGAACTAACCACTGCATGTGATGTTTGGTAGTCTCAAGTCATTGAAAGCATGCACAGGCACGGAGGGGGACGCAGCTTCATTGACTTACTGCACCTGCCTTTGGGTGTATGACATGTGGACCCAACGGGTGGCTGGCCAACCTGTCATACAGCCAAAGGAAGGTGCAGTAGAGGGGCGAGGAGTAGATGGCCAACACGCACGTGAGTTCAACGTAGTCTGCACTCATATAAAGGCTCCGGCCAGTCCAATCTACGAAATCCTACGCACCTACGCACCCAAGGGCAAGAGTGATCACTCCAATTGCAAGATCAGTTGACTAGAAGCTAGACCCATGGAGGCAATGAGCGTGAGCATCAGCCGGCTGTGCCAGATGGTCCACGACACCGGCCTGCGGCTTGGTACCGAGGAACGTCTCCAGGTAGTGCTTGAGGCTGCCAGGGCGAGGGGCCGCTTGGACGATAGCTTCGTCTCCTTGTTCGACGAGGTCCTTGTTGGCTTCCTCGACAAGTTCACCGTCGTCAAGAATCTCGCGGACGACCTTGACGTACGCCTCCAGCCCACGCGCCCAGGCTCTGCGATGCCTGCCACTCTCAACGGCCTCTATGGTGACAACCTCTTCGACGCACTGGTGGCCCTGCGACTGCCCGCCATCGCGCCGGAGAATGTCCACCTCGAGGTCGTGCTCGCCACGCAGTGCCCGGTGCAGCAAGACACCATCGACATAATCACCCACGTCTACGAGCAAATCGTCCACAAGGACTACTACATGCAAGAGGAGGACGATAGGACGCGCGATGCTGAGAAAACAGGAGGAGAAGAGATGGTTGTAGCACGGACTCCAAGAAAATTGGTGTCGGATGGGACTCATGTGGGTGGCGTGTGTCGTACTGCTAGACATGAATGCTAGTTATGGCCCATGCCATCCCACTATATCGAGGTGCTGGTTACGTAGAAAAAATTTCCTGGAGTCCGTGCTCAGCCCTCCTCTATCTCTCTTCTCAGCCAGCCAGCAGACGCGCGGAGCCCATCATCTGTTTGCTCATATGCAGTCCCACATGTCAGTGAAAACGCAAGAGGACCCACTGAACCTGCACATCTTTCACCTCGACGTGCTGGTGATGAAAAACAAATCCAATAAAGATCTTCGGTGCCCGCTTTTGGAGTTACTCAAGAGTAGTAAGATTCTATTTACAGTTTAACCCAAGATGCAAATCACGTGGCTTCAACTACCACTCTATTTTCTTGCATGACACGACCTGGATGCTGGATGTCCCACGTGTCGGCAAAAGGAGGAAGAACTCGACCAAATGTTCGGTTGTGCTCTCGGATTAGACTAGTTGTGCTAACTTAAAATTTTATTGTGTAGAATGGATGCAAGTTTTGGTATTGGGAAGAAGAGTACAATGATATATTGATAGAGCGCAATTTAGTAGATGTTCTAGCACTTTTAGCTAGCATAGAGGCTAGAGATGAGACTAGTGCACTTGTTGATAGAATAGAGGCTAGACACGTCTACTTCTTTACACTCGAAGAAGAAAGAAGCACGCAAGATCGAGCCTCCGCAGATCAACAATGAATGCATCGAGAAGGCACTAATCCAACTTACAGGAGCAGTTATGGAAGTTGGATATCTTCTAAAATGTATTCTTGTGGTTTTTGTTTTCTTTGGTCTTGCTTTTCTAGTCAAAATTTTGGTGATGTATTTCCAGGTACCAAAAAATCATTGATGAAAAAAAGATATGTGTTTGCAAAGAAAAATGTACGCGGCCGAGATGCGGTTGCAGGTTCGGCGCACGACCACCGCATCCGAGAAATGGCCCGGACACGACCCCATTGCCCTACCCAAACAGACAGAATCCGGGCAAAACGAAGGTCTGTTTGGGGTCGTGCGTTGGAGTTGGCCTTACAAGTGGGACCGCAGTTGAGGAAACCGACTATCGGCAAACCCCCACCTCGCCCGCCGCGTGATGGCTGAGTTAGAGAAACGACGAGGTTGAAGATATTGCTGTAGCACGGACTCCAAGAAATATGGTGTCAGATGGAAGTTGTGCTGGTGGCGTGTGCCGTACTCCTAGACGTGAATGCTTGTTCTGGCCCTTGCCACCCTACTACTCCTACTACTTATAGTAGTAGTATTGAGGATTCGAGGTGCTGGTTACGTACAGCGAACACATTAACATATGACCCACCTCACACTGGCCAAATTTCCTGGAGTCTATGCTAGGTTAAAAAGTGTTCTTTATGAGGATGGGTGGCTGGTCTCAAGTTTAAAACTTGTTGTATTACGTACGTAGACGTAGAGATAGTGCAGCATGTGAAGCTAGTACAAATAGTGTACTATTGTTGATTGGCCTCATCCGATAACCTGTTGCAATGCACGTACAATTATGTATTCTGAAAATATTTTTTTGCCTCGTCGCAGCACCCACTCAGAGAAGCGACTCGATAGCCATTCATAAATTTAGTAAGTTTATCACATGCATATCATTTTATTACATACAACAGGTCATCAACCCACAACGACCACGAGGATACATTATAAATACTAAAGTTTTCATCACACAACAAATAACAAGCAATGAAATGAACTTCAACTCAACCAATCCTCGGCGTTGGAAACGCTTGCTTTGAACCACAAGCGATTCTCTGGGAAGAGCCACACTACAAAACAAATACACTTCCGTGATGATACGTGTTTGTCACACTAGGTCGCATTTTTTGTCATGCATGTACATCCATGACAAATTTATGACAGAATCAAGATAGTCATACCTGTGCTGTCGTAGAAGTGTTCCATGACATTACCAAAATTATCATCACGGAACTGTCCACTTCCATGACGATAAATCGCGCGTCACAGAAGTGCTTCCGTCAAGAGTAACCGACATGTGGCATCCACCATAACGGAACGCCGTTAAGCTATCGGGTCCGGTTTTGGATCCGATAACCCGTTAACAGCCCCGACCAATGGGGATTTTCCACGTGTAAAATCATCATTGGCTGGAGGAAACACGTGTCGGCTCACCGTTGGGACAGATGTCATCCACTCATTGGACACAAAGCGCCTATGATACGTCGACACGTGTCACGGCCCAATAGAGGCCCATTCATGTGAAAAGGCCGGCCCGTTTGACTTGGTCAAAAGGTGGCGGGCCGGCCCACGGCAAGCCTGTTAACGGCCTGTTCGCATATAGCCCATTTACAGCCCGCTATCCCAGGGCCCGTTTACGGCCTATCCGAATTAGGCCCAGTAGCGTCATCTGGGCCGTCCAATATAATTCCAACCCGTTTTAACTTCTAGCCCATGTATGGCTCATGACGTCTTTCGGCCCATATGATGCCCTTAGTAACGCTCGGCCCCTTAACGGCCCGTGGTAAAACTGGCCCGTAATGAACAGTGTATCACTTTATACCCATTAACGGCCCATTATTCCGTTGGGCCGTTTCCATCCCATGATATCTTTCGGCCTTCTCAGGGCCCATTTAATCTTGGGCTCATTTCCAGCATTCAGTTACTTACGGCCCATTACTGTCATTTTTCTGCTTGTGGGCCAAATTCAGCCCGTGGTTACAGTCGGCCCGTTTGCGGCCCGTTAATATGTTGGGCCGTTTTCATGTCAAAAAAAACCCTTTGGGCTGTTTTCATAGAGTTATCAAATACGGCCAATAAACGGCCCGTTATTGTCCACAAATAGTACGGCCCATGATTAGCGAAATGATGATACGCCCCGTAGAAGGCCCATGGATCCTACGGCCCGTAAAAGGCCCATGGATCGTACGGCCCGTAGAAGGCCCATGGATCCTACGGCCCGTATAGAAGGCCAATGGATCCTACGGCCCGTAGAAGGCCCATGGATCATACGGCCCGCAGGAGGCCCATGGTTACAACAGTCCGTGTGTTGCCATGATTATTAGAAAAACACAGAAAAAGAACTGCAGTGACTACAAGCAAACAACTAAACAAGACAATAAGGAAATAAATAAGCAAGCAATTAACGCTAGCCTATTACCGCTATTACACATATTACATCCACTGGGCATCAAAGTTCGCCACCAGTGCAAATATAGGGAACAAAGCAGCATATTACATACACTGGCCGTCAAAATTGGCCACCAGTGCAAATAAACGCGGCAGCAAAACAAGAGCAAAACTGAAACAACTTCATAAGAGCTCAAGAAACGTGGTATCCACCATGCTGGCAATAAGCTTAGCAAGCTTATTAGCTTTGTCCTGTTTGGCGCTAAAATCCTCCAACGCTTGCTGTTGCACTAGAAAGTAAGCATCTGAATGCTCCACGGACTTCCGCAGTCCTTCCGCTTCTTGTTGCAGCACAGCTGATCGATGTCTTCCAGCTTGTAGTTGAGACTCAAGAAACCGAACTGATTCAGACAGTGAGTTTGAATAGCTTGTGCAAGCGGTAGTGGCCAGTAACTCCAACACTAAACCAAGACAGGACTTTGGGGTTGTCTCACTGTCTTCGAGATAGTCTTCCTTAGCTGTTTTATCAGCTTTGTTGGAGACCAACAAGGATGTGTCACTATCCTGAACCTTATCTGCACTACTTCCTTTACCATTGCTTAAGAAGGCACTCTTCCCCAATATTCTGTCAGCATTCTAAAAGAAGAAACAAGCAGACACATAACAGTTTAGCATGTACTAGTATATGAAACTCATTTCGGTGAACCAGTTCATTAGTAAGGTGGACATGATTAAACTACCAAGTCTTCTATTGCCAAGTACTAGTACATAATAAAAGCATCAAACAAACATATATCTATGTCCTATGGTCACTGCATTGTCTTGCCAAATCAAAATAGAGACACGGTTCAAATCATATCAGTTCAAGACAAAGCAGCAGTGAAAGAATACAAAGCGTGGGAAACTACACGGCACAACAAGATTTCAGATGGGTACCACGGGTCTACATGTACAACAACACTATTGGCTCTTTTGTGATGCTAGTAATGTGCATGATATGAGAAGTCAACTGTATACACAATTCAAATTGAAATTAGCAGAGCTATTGATAAGAGCAAGCCTGTTAAAGAAACATGCGTGAACATACCTGCTATGCCATTGCAGTTTCGATTGGATCCTTCAATTTAAAAATAGTTTGTATGAGTAAACACAGTGATACAAGAGCAAAGCAGTATGCACAACAGCAATCATAGTTAAAAAAGGCGCGCCTAAGCGAGCGTGTAAGCGCGCCTAGGCTCTAGGCGTTGGCGAAACGCATTGCGCATAACTACGCTTATCTGTGCATAACTGTGCGTAAGCATGCGCTTTGGTCGGTAAAGCGCAAGGTGGTGGAAAAACTCACAATTAACGCCTAGCGCTTTTTTGAACTATGATAGCAATGGAATCTTAAATTAGAACAGTTGTTCTTCAGGTTTAGGCACTTGTTCTACATGAAGAGAGTACAGTAAGACGCAAGAATATAGTACTTAAAAATAGAAAATGAGCTCATAGACCTTACCACATTCTTGGTTCGGGACCAGTACAGAACAAGGCGTTCCCAGTCATCGTCCAGTAAATGTGTCTCAGGAGAACGTAAGGGAATTTGATGAGTTTCTTTGCCGGTGAAGTACATTTTCTTCAGGTAATTCCGATACTGCCACCAAGCATTCTTGAAGATAGCAGAGGTATTAGCACAGGTTACCTCATCCTGAGTTTCCAAATCGGTCCTTCTCTATAGAGAAAAATGGGAAAAATTGCTGTATTATAACCATCATGGAGGTAGGATGTATGGGACAAAGCAAAGTAATTGCCATGAATAACATTACTTACACATAACTCCTGGACGAACACCTGCAACTAGCATTTTCCTTCATCTTCAGTATAATATTTCCAAGATGGGAAGATACACACATACGATTTAACAACATGAAATGCGATAGATGCTAAACTACGACTAGCTGGTTGTGCTTCCTCCACAGGAATAGGCGTACTAACTGGTCGAGTTGGGGTTCGCCGTGGTAGTACTGGCCCTTTGGGCACTGGAGCTGCCTTACTAACTGCTCTTGTTTGGGAGCTCTGTGGTGGAGATGGTGCTGTGTCAACAGGAACTGGGTTACTATCTGCTGGGGTTGGGGTTAGATTGGGTGAAGCTGGTTCTCTGTCCATCGCAGTAGGGGTACAATCTGCGAGAGTTTGGGTTATGTGTGTTAGGGCTGGTTCTTGTGCATGTACAACCGGGGTGCTATCTGCACCAAGAGGTAGCACTGTTTTATTTGAAGACCGTGTTTTTAGTCCGCTAGATGCTGGCATCACCCGCTCCAATTCAAATGGCTGATAAACATGAAACATAGTTGAATGTACATACATTATATGAGAGATAGATGCAATAGATAATGTGGAAAAAAGAGGGCATGAAATAGTTGACATGTATATTATTTAACTAAAACGGATAGCATGACATAATTTCACATATATGATGTCTATCTAAACTGGATAGCATAGCATAACATAATTCAAAGATATGATGAATAGCTAAACATGATCGCATGACATAATTCACCTACATGTTATCTAAGTGATCAGGATCGCATCATTTAATTCACATATGTGATTTATATGCTAAACTGAGGGCATTAGATATGATGTCTGAACTAAGAACATGGTGTTGAATATTGTGTATATGATGTCTAATCTATGCAATGCAAGACACCATATGCATGATATGAGCAGTATAACCGTGCCAAGTTAGAGCATACACCTCAGTGGGGGAATATGACTGGTCATCTGTCTCTGAATCCATCTTTGAGGAGCTATCGGGACCCAACAAGAGATCTGCTTCGACAGGTAGCACTGTCTGCTCAGAAGGCCTTGTTTTCACTCCAGATTTTTCAATCTCCCACCCAAATGGCTGATTCACAGGAAGAGTAGTTTAATGTACAAACATTGTCGACAAATGGAAATGTAATGAAGAAAAGGATGGGCAAGATATCATTCAAATATATGATGCCTGGTTAAACAGGATGGTATTGCACATTTCACGTATATTATGGCTGGCTAAAAGACATGAGACTGCACAATTCCCATATATGATATAGAAACTAAACAGGTGGCATTACAGAACATGTCTAAACTAAGAAGATGAAATATATGATTTCAAAATTAGGCACTCCAAGGCAACTTATGCATGATATGACTAACATCATCATGCCAAGGTAGAGCAAACACCTTGGGGGGGGGGGGTAAATAGGAGTGGTCAGCGGCGTCTGAATCCGCCTCAGAACAGATAGCTTCCTCTGGATTACAATCTGGAGAGGGGTGGGGAGGGTTTGCCATTGAAGCCACCATGGAGCGATGTCTGCATGACATTGTATTGCCGCGCAAAACTCTTCTCTTTTTCTCTACATGTTCAGCATGACTGTGTACAATATCTGACATGCATACGAAAAAAATATGGTGAGATTATGTAAGGAGAGCATGCAGAAATTTAGAGTGATGGTAACAACCAGTGGATGGATCCAAAAATAATGATAGTAGGCTGATGATTGCTTTAATTTAAGAAAAATACAGATGAGGATTGCTTTACTATTTGTTTCCCACCCAAGATGAACAACATAGGCATACCCTAGGTGAACCAGATATTAGACAGATATACTATTCATTGCTTCCTCGATATGTGCCCCATAACAAATTTAGAACTCAAGTTTGAACATTAATTTGGAATCTGAATGTTACTATCGAAACTGAACGCAATGGTAGCAGAGAGGCACTTGACATGTAGTTTAGGGAGGGCCTGCAGTTCATCTTCAACCTGCACCCCCCTGAGCCGCCAGCCACCACCGGCCGAACCGCCGGCCCCAGCGCCGCCTCGCCGCCCCGAAACAACTCCCCACCACCGGTCCGCTGCCGCCTCGGCCAGCCCTATAGGCCCCCCGCCCCCACCCTGAACCCTAAGATAGATAGTGGGTTACCTCTCCGGTGAGCCCCCGTCCCCGCTGCGGGTGGTTCTTCCTTAACTCCAGCGAGCCCCCCCAGCCCCTGAAAATTGATTGACCCAAAAGTTGATTCAGTCGACTGAAGTGTAGCTAAATCGGAGCAGAGCAGCAGCACGAGCAAGGGGGAGAGCAGCAGCAGCAGCGCGAGCGAGCGAGCGAGCGAGAGCCGGAGTAGCAGCATCAGATCCGGCTGGTATGGCGGCCGCCGCCGAAGGGGCCTCGCACTAGGGGAGAGCCGCCGTGGAGATGTCGCCCGTGGCGCCAGCTTCAAGGTAGCCGCTCCATGGGGGTGCGGGATGGAGCACCGTCGGCGCCGGGAGGTCGAGCTAAGGAGAAGGTGCGATGCGATGAGTGTACAACCTCTTTGGTGGCGCCGAGTAGGCCTCGGCTTCGTCCGAGGAGTCGGTGAGGATGCTGCGGTTCCGGTGGAGCAAGTTAAGGCGGCGCTGTGGGGATGGAGCAGCCGTGATAGACGAGGCGATCGTCGGAGCAGCTCCTTGGAGGTGGAGGATGGGGCGGCTGAACCGGCGGGACGACGAGATGGACGATGGATCCTCATCCGGGGAGGTGGACGAGGGACGTCGAGCTGTTGCGGTGGACAACGTCGTCGGGGAAGAGGCTCCGGCTGGGCAGCGGTGAGGTGGCGGATGGAGGAGGGTGGGGTTTCGCGGCTGGAGCGGAGAGGTTATGGCGTCCTGGGATTTCGAATGGCAAAAAGGAGGCGATGGTAGGGGGTGAACCATGACTTAGGGACGCGCTTGTCCAAAATGTAGGGTGTGTTACAAAAGTACCCCGCATCAATTTGAACTAGCGGCCCTTTCGGCTCAGGGTTAGAAGGGGGATTTCGTGTGTCGGGATTTGGCAGCTGGAGGGAGTTTTCGCGCGCGTTGTAATTTCGGGATAGCAATGCGCGGGTTGTGAAGGCGCCAGTTTTGGGAGCACGATATCTGAATTTTCGGGATATAAAATGGCGCGGGTTGAATTTTAGAGACAAGCCTAACGTGTAATATTGTACTTGTACGTACCAAATCAATTCGGACTTCCCTCAACCAAAAAGAAAACAAAAAAAATAAAACTATTCACACCACACAAAGAGGAAGTCTTGCCCTGTTTTACTATAAAAATGCTATTTAAAGCTACTCATACCAACAATTTAGTGCAATTAAATGCTATTCGGTAGGATGAATCCATGTTATGTCTAATTAAATTTTTTCGCTTGCTGTATAATGCATGTAACCTACTCATACCAACATTTTAGTGCATTCCAAATGTCTATACTACCGCTGCAATTTGAACTGAATTTGAATTTGTTTCTCTATTTCAATAACAAATCTACAATCATGATTGTTGCCAACTTCAACCATCATTCGTGTATTACCTTAATAACACACCACATGATTACTATAGAGATAGATATGAATATGTGTACTACATGAACTCGAATTCTATTTTTTGAATACACTTGATGTTGATTCCAAATAATAGTACATCTGATGTACTAACTATATATTCATAATCTAAACCATGTTTCATATGTGTACACCGTGTTTATCACACATAGTATAGTGCCCCGCCCCCTACATTATGACAAGTATTTAGACCTGAGCTGCAAAAGCCACACATTAGCCCAAATTATGATCAATGTTCTATATGTATACGTAGTACTAGCAAGATGCCCATGCGTTCCACAGAACATCAACATGATCAAGGGGAGGCCTAATTTGCAAATATGGAGAGGGTGTGGGTATCTTTTTTCAAAATTGCTATAGTTTCCTTCCTATCCGTCAGATATAAATCAGACGGCCTATATTGCAGGATGGCATGCACCATCATCAACAACTCCGTTTTTTTTATAAGAGTAGAGATAAAATATATTATATGTAGTATAACATGTTCATAACCACACCGTGTGTATCACCGTTATATATATTCACACATGCGTCGGTTTAAAACATTATGATAAATTCTTTAAATATCCGAATTCACTTTTTATAATGAAGTATGATCTCTATTCGTCTTTTACACCCACAGAATCCTCTTATCTTTGTACCTAGCTAGCGCAAACTTTCTCTCGTGCATGCAGACGCCCGCATCCCTCTAACCCTCCCTCAGCATTCTCTAGCTCCATCGCGCAAATTCGTCTTTTCACTTTAGGTCATTCACCCATGGTGTGTGTAGGCCCCCTAGCTCCTTCTTTACGGCACACATCGATCGATATGCCTCTCTAGCCAGGTGTGCCTAACAAAAAAAAAAGCTTCCCCTCTTCTCTTATCACCGTCCATGCCTCACTCCCACCACTCTTTTCATCGATCTCGTACTCGCACACTTCTCCCCCCTCGATATAGTATGACTCTCGCACCACCTCCTAGATGCATCCCTCTCTCTCTATCCTTCTCCCTGTGCCTCATTTGCTTCTAACACACACATGCATGTATACCAATCGATCTCCCAACATATACCTAGGTCGATTTTAGCTATTCCCCTCCCATCGATCGACGTACCTCACAAGTTATGTCTCTCCTTTCTCCGACAAAGGACGATTGATCTTCCTATGTAGTTATGTCTGCTTACCACATCCATATCGCCCCCATCATTCATGCATGCCTCCTAACCCGTCTCTCACACGCACGTGCACAGACAGGCAGCCATCCCCTCTCTTATTGATATTGCAGGCGTGCCCTTCGGTTGTCTAGCAATCCTATCCCACCATTTGTTAGAAGCAACTCCACTACCACCCCCTCCAACACTCTAGCTCTGTCTCTCTCCCAACCTTATTCCTCTCCTGCACATATGCATGGATGCTGATCGATCTCCCTTAATACATGAGGTAGATCGATATCCCTTAATACATGAGGTAGGCCTCTCTCCCCCTCCACACATATACCAGCCATTGTACCTCTATAGTTAATTAGGCCTCCCTCTCCCCCCCACCACACACCGATAGTCGAGCGCTGTAGGTAGGTATCCATGCCACAGAGACAAACCGCACCTGTCTCCTCTCTCGTTCTAGTAGGCCAGCCACTCTATATCTTTGACGTGGGGACACACAAATTCGATGGCACTCTTTATCGACCACGCGCGCGCACACACACACACATCATCCCTCTCTTCGATTCTATGGACACCTCAAGTCGATGATACCTCCACTCTCTTCTCGTGCATCGCCCCCTCTATATATATGATATATCCAGGACTCTATTTCACACACATTGCATATGTTACATTTTTTGATTGACCCCCCCCCCTAAAAAAACTCTCACGAACCCACACACTATATCTCTCTACGTTTGTATCTCTCTCACACAACCCCACGTAGGTGGTGTACATATACAAGAAGAGAATAGGTGCACCGTGCATGTACTCACGCTTCGTGCCCAGCCACACCCGCGGGGGTACACGGTGGAGCTCATTTCTGTACGAAATGGCAGCCCACGTGCTAATTTGAACGCGTGTAGCGGTTGTTTACGTACGGAGGTCGTGTACCACGCGTGCATGAAACAAAGTTCGACTTGATGTGTTGGCGCGTTATTTTTAAATAAAGTTATATCGCTCAATGGCACGTACACAGAATATAAACCGATTTTTATGGAGAAAAAGGTAGTCCGCTCTACTATATACAATGGAGCCTGCCTGCCTGGTTTGTCTCTCTTCAAAGTATCTCACACAAGGCTGCAGTGGCCTCTCTCTCTCACCGTTGGTCACTGATCCGGCCGCATCCCGTCCACCGGCGGAAAGGGAGGACGTGCATCGTTTCTCCGTTCGACGGCGCCGAGGCAGCACGTCCCGATCTGCGGTACATGCCGTTCTCTCTGACCAAGCTCCGGTGCGGTAGGGACTACGCCACCTGCTCGCTGCCGCAGTATGGGCAGATTCCGCCCGCCGCCGGTCACCTAGTTACATCCCGACGACCTCCAGGTATCCCCTCCGGCCTTGCTCCACTGCCCGTCTTCCCATGTCGCTGCATGTGGATCTTCCATAGTTCTTTGCACAAAACGTAGCTCGTCCGGCGTACTTTCCATATTGCAATCTCGTCCACACACCGTTTTAGACAAACACAACCATGTTGTTATCTTCCCTTGGGACAAGGAATATGCTTCTTTTTTGTCGTCGCAACTGTCATCAACAATATTTGTCTTTTTACAAATTTCAAATGGGCATATTTTAGAGTGTAGATTCACTCATTTTGCTTCGTATGTGTACTCCCTCCATTCCTAAATATTTGTCTTTCTAGAGGTTTCAACAAGGGACTACATACGGAGCAAAATGAGTGAATCTACACTCTAAAATATGTCTATATACATCCGTATGTAGTAGTCCATTTGAATCTCTAAAAAGACAAATATTTGAGTAGTCACTCGTTGAAATCTCTAGAAATACAAATACTCCGGAGTATATTTAAGAACCGAGGGGGTAGTGCACAGCCGCATGGGAGACTCAGACCGGTCGTTGCGCCGCATTAATAGTGAGTAATGAGCAGTCAAATCATAAGCCCCACCTTTTCCACTGTAAGTTGCTCGGAAGAAGCAACCATCAATACACTCTTCTTTGAATCCGCTCATACTACTCCATCCGTCACTGTTTATAGAGCGCACTTCAGAAAAAGAGAAAATCTCTGGGACCAAGGCGACTAGCGGTCGGCCTGAAAAATAGCATTGGTAGTTATAGCACGACGTCTATTACTAGAGGAAATAATGCGTACACACATGCATGCAGTGCTTCCACCCCGGGTAGACACATGCATGGACGTACTCCACTCCGTAGTACGACATCGAGAGAAAATTGCTGTTACCACGCCCTAATTAATTGAGCATTAAACCAAACGCGTCTAAAGTCTCTCTGGTGGTGGAAATGCATTGAGAGAAATGCATCATAATGAAGCGCGCCCTGTAAACTGTGACGGAGGGAGGAGTAGCATGAAGGTGCAAAACCAAGTACGCATATGGCCAGTCGGTCAACGCACCTCGTCTTGGCATATCACTGAAATGTGGGACCGGAGTGTGAGCAAACCGATCTCAATTGACGGCAAAATGGCCAACCCGCCGTTCCTTGAGAGAGACGAGGAGCAAGAACACACAGACGGGCTCGCACGGAGGCCAAGATATATTCGAGCATGGTTGATCGATATCATCATTACATGTTGGGCTTCCGTTTTCCGCCCTTCTCCGGAATAGATGTGTACTTTATCAAAGATTAAGAAAAATAAGAGTACAGAGGCTCCACCATGCGGTTCTAGTAGTAGTACTACTCGTACTACTAAACCATGCGCTTGGCTCTTCGCCTCTTCGTGAAGTCGAACAATGATAGTACTCCGCATGTTCGGTACTACAGTGTATGCCTCTGGCAATCTGACACCGAATGAACTGATGCATGTCCACCGCCTGGGCGAGGTACGTTGCATTAGTCAAAAGGCATAAGCAAGCTTCACCTTGTCCTGCAAGCTTCTCCTTGTTCTGCGAGTTGACGGGACACACCAACAAGTTGTGCTAGTCCATACTCCCTCCTTTCCGGTTAATATGGCTTAATATTTTTTGCGGGTAAATGAGAGAGCTTTATTCATATATAAGCATTCTTAGGACGATCAGCCAAGACACTGGTCACTAGGAAGCGAGGTACCCCGCAAAAAAGAAGTAGGAAGCGACGTGTTTCATCAAGCCAGCTCTCGGCCACATTCAAAGTGCAGCAAGCACGGTTCGCACAAAGATGCACCGCAAGGTTTGCTGTCATGTTTACATGCTGAATAACAAAAAAGAGAGGAAATATTACCGAGCGCTCCTATTTGTAATAGGATATGAGCCAGAATTAAGCGAGAATTGTGGCGAGTGTTCCATGCAATCAACTTCCATTATCACATGCGAGAACCCTCGAAGAGAACCAAATGTGTTGAAGATTGCTTTATCACATATTAAAAATATAATAAGAGTGCAGACGCTCCTCCATCCGGTTCCTAGTACTAGTATAGTACCTCTATAGACTATAGTAGTAGTACTAGTAAACTTTGCGCTTGGTTGTTCGCCTCTTCGGGAAGTGCAACAATAATAGTACTAGTATAGTGTATGCTTCTGGCAATCTGACACCGAATTAACTGTTGCACGTCCACCGCCTGAGCGAAGGACATCTTGCATTAGTCAAAAGTTTCTCCTTGTCCTGCGAGCCACCGCGCGCAAGCTTCTCCCGTCCTGCAAGCTTCTCCTCGTTCGGCAAGTTGACGGGACACAACAAAGTAATGCTAGTCCATACTGCCTCCTCTTCGGTTAATATGGCTTAATTTCAAAAGAGATAAATACACTGTCTGTCACTGTATATTTGTAAAAATACGGTCAGTGGACTTCATAATACGCTCATTACGCTCAATATATACATTTTCCGGTGTTTATACGGTCACTAGCTCACCCTGGCTGAGTATGTGTGTGCATGCACGTGTAGGTTGAGCACTTGAGCGTGACCGTGTGTGTTCCGTCGTGTGCTCGGACATGCATGCATTAGGGCATTGCGCGCGTTTTTGCGTCCATGTGTACGTGTGACTGTTGCATACACGTAGGGGGAGTACGTGTAGGGGCCACTAAAGGAGCAGTCAAATCACACTGTAAGTTAGTCGGAAGAAGCAACCATCATTTCACTCTTCAATGACACGTACGCAATATAAAATGGTTGATATGGGGAGAAAAAGAAAACCACTATATATACACTAGCAGGAGCCTAAGCTACAAGCCTGCTTGCTTGGCTTGCTCTCTTCACAAGCATCGAACGATGGTGGCCACACTACTGGTCACATATCCAGCATGATCCCGCAGCTGGGGGAAGGGAACAATGTTCTGCGTAGACGCAGTCGACATCGGCGAGGGAGAAAATCCACAGTCGGTGCGTCCCAATCGGGGGTCACCGCGGTATGGGCCGATGCCGCGTCCCAACCGCCCTTCTAGCTACAGCCCGACGTCCGTTTCGAAAATATTAGTGCATGTCAACAAAAATTATACTAGTATCGTTGTTCCGTTTTGAAAAAAAGCATATAAGCTGCTACTTCTTACCCAAAGGATCTTTATATCCAACAGACACAAAATATCCATTCGACTGTTCGAAATTACTTTCACTGCTGATCTGATGTCGAGTTAATTGCTGCATCGCCACCAAAACACACCATCTCTTAAGCTAAAGTAGACTGAGCTAACCCCTATATTAGCATATTACTAAGATAAACAGAAGGCGCTGTAGAATCATTTAGGACGTGAGCTTGTCAATCTGAATGTGGAGGGACACCAGCTTAGCCCCGGCCAGCAGCTTGGGCGGAACTGTGAAGAAGCTCAGCTCCTGCAGGGCGACGTCGCCGGGATCCCTGCTGCTTGTCACCTCCATTTCCACCTTGACGGCATCGGTCCTGCCTTTGGGCTCCCCCAGCGGGCCGTTCGCCCATAGCTTGGCCACGTAGTGCGGCAGTGGGGACGCCCCCGCTCTGATGCAGGTGACCGACATGGCGATAGGCACGCCGATGTCGAGCACGCCGCCGACCAAGAAAAACGCGCGGCCGTCCTCCTCCGCGAACAACAAGAGCCGTGGCTCCGACAGTGGCACTTGCAGCTGGAGAGCCTTGCCGTACTGGATCTTGTGCACGGGCATGGGATGCACGGTGCTGATGTGGTGGGAGAGCCACGGCGGCGGGACTTCGTAGCCGCAGATGGGCACGGGGCATTTGCAGGGCGCGAGCGGACACACGCTCTGGTGATCGGCGAGCTTGTGGTAAGTGACGTAGAACCCACAACCTTCGTGCAGGCACTCCACCCTCACCAAGGATAGGACGACGTCCACCGCCGTGTTCGGCACATCGAAGCCACCACCGCGCTCGCACTTCTGGCACCGCCGCTGGTTCCCGGGGCGCTCGACGCAGCAGTCCGCGCAAGCCAGGTGCCCTCCCTTGCACTGCACAAATCAATCGAACAACACATCAATCAAGAAACCTGCACCTTGCTCGATCAGCCGAACGGACGAGGTGTATTCGAACCTCAGACACTGGAGGCTTCAAGGGGCGGAGGCACAAGGGGCAGTGGAGCAAGGTGAGGTCCATCGAGACCATAGAGAGCTCCATCGTCGGGTCCTGTTCCGTCTGCATGATCTCGCCCTCCTCGTGCACAACCATCTCTCGCTTTGTTAGGGCCAGGGCATTACAAAGCTTTACCGTCACATATTCATACTACTTCATGGTGCATTAAATCAACACATGCTAGTATCAAAAGGAGAGTCACGGCATGCATGCATGCATGCATTGTAATTAATGCATCGGTAAACGCAAATTATTGAAATATATCGAGTGCAGTGCTTTGATGTGTTGCGTCAACTCGTATAGGACTGAGAAGTTTGATTACTACAACGCCCTCTCGCCTTAACCGCACCTGCCTTTGGCTGCATGACAGGTGGGCCACCGACCTCCTGGGCCCACCTGTCATGGACGCAAAGGCAGGAGCAGTAAGTCAATGAAGCTGCGTCCCTCCCTCGCCCATGAGCGTGGTGGTTGGCAGGACTAGGAGAAGCTTTCGTTCGCTACACGCTCCCCCTTCCGTATGCGGTGGACATGCAGCAGTTCAATCGGTGTCAGATGGCCAGAAGCATACTGTAGTACTCCTCCACTGCAGTAGTACTCCATCATTTTGTTCGACTTCCCGAAGAGGCGAAGAGCCAAGCGCAGCCCGAACGCTCGTGTGGCATTTTCATGTGTAGAGTAGTCTAGGATAGCGTGTACCGTGCCTGTAAGCTTAAAATCATTGGGGTCGGCTCCATGCTATATTTTTTTGATTAAAATTATCTTCTGGCCCTACCTGTCATCCTGGTGATTCTAGTTTGCACGCTCATCTGGTCAAGACAGGAATATATATTTTAATTTGTGGTGGGGTAAATGTTAGAGGTTGCAGCAAATGGAGTATTGTACACTGCGGGTCTTTCAGCCAAGTTTAGAGGCAACCATGTGGGGCCAGTGCTATGATGTGTTGCGTCAACTCGTACAACGAGGAGAAGCTTGATTTTACTACTACAAGCCTTCTCCCTCGCCCATGCGCGCGGTGGCTCGCAGACAAGGACATGCTTTTGCTTATATAGTACTACAACAAGCTATCCCTCCCGCTCGCGGTGGACGGACATGCAACAGTGGATTCGATACTGTAGAAGTAGTAGTAGTAGTAGTAGTAACATCATTGTTCGTCTTCTCGAAGAGGCGAAGAGCCAAGTGCAACCCGAACGTGGCAGTTGCGAACCTTGGAGCACGCATATAGCCAGGCTCTTGCATGAGACAAAATTGCTATGTGAGCCCACTATTGTAGTAAGTACTTGCTAGTATAGCCCTGTAAACAAGAAAGGAGTATTTTCCTTTCTTGAGATTTCAACAAGTGACTAGACTACACCGAGACAGAGTACATATGGAGCAAAATGAGTGAATCTACACCATAAAAAAACACGTAGTTCTCTCGTTTTCCTCTCGGCCTTGGTCGCGGTGCACAATATTGAGTATACTAGTACTATCATCTTGAAATTTACGAAGTCACCATAGGCACCTCATCGTCGACGGGAACGTCTCCTGACACGCGATAGACGCGAGCGGCAGTCGCCTCCATAGGTGCTTGAATGCCAACGAGGGAGAGGGTAGCGGTTCCCGAGATGTTGAACGGTCAATGATGCATCCTTAAATTACTCTACATGCAGAGGGAATTAATTTTTTTGAAGGAGCAGAGGGAATTAATTGGAGAAGTAGAATAGAGCCAGCACGATGTGAATGCAACAGAGTTTGGATTCTCATATAAAGGCGCCCCACCACTCCAATCCATCTACTCCTTAGTCTCTGCGCAACACTGCTCACTCCAATCCAAGACCAAGTGACTAGAATCCCGAAGCACCTATGGAGCGATGGACGCGAGCGGCAGTCGGCTGTGCCAAATCATCCAAGGCGCCGGCCTGCGGCCCCGCACCGTGCAGCATTTCCAAACGGTGCTGGCGACCGCCGGCGTCGTAGCCCTCGTCGCAGCCCTCGCCGTAGCCAGGCTCGCATGGACGACATGATGGTCAACTCCATCCGCAAGTTCGCCGCCGTCAAGAAGCGCGCGGACGACCTTGCCGTACTGCTCCAGCCCGCGCACCTAGGCTCCTCATTGCCTGCCACCCTCATCGGCCTCCATGGTGATGAACTCTTTCAAGCCCTGGTGGCCCTGCAGTTGCCGGAGGTCGTGATGAAGAATGTGCACCTCGAGGCCGCACTCGTCACGCAGCGCCTTGCCATGCAAGAAACCGTCGACCTGCACATCCACGTCTACGAGGAAATCGTCTACATAGGCCACTACAAGGCTAGCGAGGATAGAAAGACGCTGGCCTTCTTCTAGCGGCTGGAATCTTTGGACGCCATTGTTTAGAAGCACGTCGACCTGGCCACGAAAGCCGCTGCTACTTAGCCGCCGTTCGGTGGGCCGGCGCCCTGAGTCGAGGAGGTGGACGTCGTTGATGGATGCATCTCTCCTTCTTGCCTCCTGTAACCAGCACTGCATCGCCTCGTGGCCTTAATGTTTTATTAGTATAGGAGTATATGGCATTTTTATTCCAGTAGTAACGTTTTCACTGTGAGGTGGGGCCGCACTTGAGCAAACCGACCATCGCCAAATCCCCACCCCGCCAAGACCAAGTGACCAGAAGCCAGAAGCACCTATGGAAGCGATGGTCGCGAGCGGCAGTCGGCTGTGCCAAATCATCCAAGGCGCCGGCCTGCGGCCCCGCACTGCGCAGCATTTCCAGACGGTGCTGGCGACCGCCGCCGTCGTAGCCCTCGCCGACGCCGGCTTCCCCTCTCGCATGGACGACATGATGGTCAACTCCTTCCGCAAGTTCGCCGCCGTCAAGAAGCGTGTAGCGAAAGCTCCTACTAGTCCTGCCAGCCACCACGCTCATGCGCGAGGGAGGGGGCGTTGTAGTAATCAAACTTCTCGGTCTTGTACGAGTTGACGCGACACATCAAAGCACTGCACTCGATATAAGTCTTTTTACACATTTCAAATGGACTACTACATACGGATGTATGTAGACATATTTTGCTTTGTATGTAGTCACTTGTTGCAATCTCTAAAAAGACTTATATTTTGAAACGGAGGGAGTACAACGCATGCATGCATGCCGTGACCTCCCTTTTGATACTTGCATGTGTTGATTTGATGCACCTTGCCAAATTTTGACTATAAATTTAACTAACCAAATTTTCATGCATGTCACAATAAATTACGGGGCGGTTTGGATTGTGACTATGTTTGCCTTATGTTGCCACATTATTTTTCCCACACTTGCCACACTTGCCTAACTTGAGTTGCTCAAATTGTTAGACACACTTTGGCTTTCCTAAGGGAATCTTGCCACACTTTTTGTGTCTATGACATGTGGGGTTCACTGCTAATAAAAAAATTCTTGTCTTAGGTGTGGCTAATAAAAAAGACTTATATTTACGAACGGATGGAGTAGAAAATATAAATAATAATGCATGTTGGGGCAACCCACGTTTCCGATAATTTTAGCCGTTGGCTTGTTCACAATTTTTACGAGGGGGTGGTTGTTCATTTAATGGAGGGACTTGTACTAGACTTGAACGATACAAAGTGCGACCTGGCACCCTCAAAAAATAAAGTGCGACCTGGCACACCGTAACACCACTTGGAACAAGCGGGTAGCTATCTCACAAAACAATCAACAACTAAAAAAACGGCGACCTGGCACGTAGTACACAATTTTAAACGATTGTTTTGATGGAGTTAAAAATGAAAACTACCCCACTACGTATATATAGGCCGGAGCCTCCGCGCTTGCTTGCTAGGGTTGCTCTATTCACACACTCTCATCCTCTTCAGATCTAAACAAGATAGGGGTGGTAACACTGTCTTTCTCCCTTCAAAAAACACTGCGTTTCTATCCTCACCGCTGGTTACAGATCCGGACGTATCCCCCTCCACCGGTGAAGGGGAGGAGGGGCAGCATTTAGGCCGTCGTCGACAGTGAGGGAGGAGACCCACTGCCGGACGCACTGTTATCTCTGGCCGAGTGCCGGCGCGAGAGGTCCTCCGATCCCTTCGCCGTTGCCCTAGTGTGGGCGGATCCGGCCTCCTGCCACCCACCTATCCACATCCCGACGACCTTCAGGTATATCTTCCTTCGAAACCGCCTTAGCTCTACTTCCCCAGCTTGCTACGTCGCTGCATGTGCATCATTTTCTATCTCTCAGCCCCTCTCGATCGGATGGTCCAACGTCACCTATTTTTTTCTTCTATTGTTAGAGGTAAAGCTACTTCATGGAGTCGAATCTTGTACTTGGTTCAAATAAGAAATAAAGTGGGGGTGGGGGAATTTAGTATGTAGTACATCGGACTTGGTACAAACAGGAAGGAAAGGGGGTGAAAGTAGTACATACTGGTCATCCAACCGGTCTCTTGGTCGAAAAGGGAAATATAGGGGTAACATTGTACACAGTGGTATGACCAGGACTAGATTTGCTATCCACACATAGGAGTAGGTGGCTAGAGTGAACAAAAATGGGACCAACCTAGATATGTTTCTTTGATGTTTGTTTCTCGGGGCAACAAACTATGAATCACCACTTTATGCCCCTGTTTAGGTACATGGTGATGGACTGCTGGTGCACCCACTGTCCCATGCCCTTATACCAAATATTTAGCTGTTCTTAATCTAATGCCCCTGGTAAAAATGAAGCCATGCCACTGTTATAAGCCATGACAAGTTTAGCCAAATGTTTTTGCCTGTAATTGTTTGAGACTCTGACTGTTTCCTCTGTAGCTTTTTGTGCAAACAGGGATATCCATTTCACCTGTTGTTGTGACCTTTTGGTGCACTGCACAAAACTCTTCTTAAAACAAGTGACTTTTGTGCTGTTTAACTGGAATGTTAGAATGGAACAGTTGGTTCATTTCGGTGGAACTGCACAAAGGGAGATCTGTGTTCCAATCCTCATCATCCATATTGGCACCATAACCTTCCTTTAGGTAAGAATGGTATTTAATGCATGTGTTCATCTCTATTTTGCGACTGCCATGAGAAAATAATGCTATTTTTTACTAGTACACTTGTACTCCCTCACTGACAAAACCAATTCTGAAATAGAAGGCCAATCATGTACTTGGTTTCACCAACTAGTGAGGAGACTGAGAAACAGAGCATGAAGAGGAAGAAGAAGAAGAGTAAACAGTGCCAAGGCGATCTTGCTGAAGCCAGAGGCCTCAGTCGAGGCCATTCAAGGGCTCCGGCAACGACGACCTTACATGTGAGATGATCCTCTAGGGATCCCTTCCACTTCTGCTGTCTCACTTAATTAATTAGGAGTACTTAAGTACCACTAATTTATTGCTGCCTAATTTTCCTGTCGGAGTTAAACAAAATTTTAGTAGCATCGTATGCTGAATCATGTACGTGTGTATGTTTGTCTATGAGGTGAATCATGTGGTGGAGCAGGGAGGGAATGCTAACTTTACCCATTAAGATAATGAGGGTGCTTCTATTTGTTAGTGTATGTTTCATCAACTAGTCCCACTATTACAGTAATCTCACTCTCTCAATAGATGTGCCAACAGGGATGCTCGATTTTGGTGGAACTGCACAAAAACTTTGGGTGCTTCATTGCCTCGACAGCTTCCTTCCTTTCCTGTTAGTCGCTAATCTCGGCTTGCATTCTTCCTTTGCTATCAGTCGCTTGGCTTATCTCGGCATCCAGTCAAAGGAAATAGTAATTGATATGCTACCTCACACAGGTTGGTACTGGTCTTTATCCTGATTATTGTGCTTGTCATATGTATTGGTAATTTGGTCTTGTGCTACTGTTTGCCGATTTCATAAAGGAGTAACTTGGAGCCTGAACTAGCATGCAAATCATTACATCGGGTGATTTCAATAGAACTGCACAAAAAGATCAGATGGACAGGTACTTATGCTGCTGCTATGTTCTCCAAAGTTGACTCAGACAAGCATCGATGTTGACAAGAAGAAGTGCCGATATTCATTCGAGTATCAACCGGCGTCAACCAATTGTCAAACTCCAAGTATTAGGAGAGTGAACGCCAAAAATATTGCTTGGCGCATAGCCCAGAAAAACGCAGTCTAGTCTTTGGTCCCAACTTGTGCCTTGTGGTTATCTGCACATACGGTAGCGAACTGTATGGCATGGAGTCTAAAGATTCCAGACAAGTTGGTTGACGCGTATATTCATCTGGCACTTAATCAGTCTGCACGCCAGGGATGCTCCATTTCAGTTGAACTGCACAAAAAATTTGGGAGGTTCATTTTCTCAACCGCCTCCTTTCTCGTCTGCAATGTAGAATTTTGGCGAGATACAGGACCAAGATGAGCCAGTAAACTAGTTGGATGAAAGTAGTGGCCAAGTTGCTCAAACCTCCCTCGGCACGAGGCCACTATTTGAGGATAAACCTACAAGCAAAGTTCAGATTGTCTGTGCTGCCTCTTATGTACTCGAATGTTTACTCGTAGAAGCATTAATTTTAGCAAGATACCTGCGACTGAACACCATTTACCAGTCTGCAATGTAGAATTTTGGCGAGCTACAGGACCAAGATGAGCCAGTAAACTAGTTGGATGAAAGTAGTGGCCAAGTTTCTCAAACCTCCCTCGGCACGAGGCCACTATTTGAGGATAAACCTACAAGCACAGATTGTCTGTGCTGCCTCTTATGTACTCGAAAGTTTACTCGTACAAGCATTAATTTTAGCAAGAAGTACCTCCGACTGAACACCATTTACCAGTATGTACCCTAGGTAATTAAAGTTCGTCCATAGATCATATTGGTTGTGATCTCAATCATTTGGATGCATTAACATACTGAACATGTGTATATCTGAATCTTTTTGTGAATTATCTATGAATATTGTTGTGTGATCTATCAATCATTTGGATCCATAGACATGCTGAACTTGTGTATGTACGAATCTTTTGAGTTGTTGATAGTGAATGTTGGTATGAATATGAACGTGTCCTGTGAACCTGAGTTTGATACGAATGTTTACCTTTTCTGTTGTGCTTGTGTGTGAACTTGTTAGTATGCCTACTGTGGGGTATGTGACGTGTGGGTGTCAACGGCACACCTTCTTCCCGAGAAGAATTGCACCTGCTTTGTTAGGGTAGCAACGGTGCATCAACTCTTTTTAATCTTTTTGCTCTGTCTTGCCCCCTCCCCCGCTCAACCCCTGCCATAATGTTTTCGGCCTCAAAACAAACATAGTACTGCATTGTTTTTGGGGCTTGATGAAAAATCGAGTGCTGGTTTCTGTAGGTTGGCCCGCCCAGCAAATGGGCTGCTAGTCCACCACGGACTGGGAGGCTAAAAATACAAGCTATATGGTGCAGAGGCAAGTAAAGAAATACCATCGAGAGCCATCCACTAAAGAAAAAAAATCTCTCCCGATGTGCTTCTACAGTCGTGCCGCCAACCCCCTCTATAATCCAGTTCGCTCGGGGATCTGGTATCTTTTTTTCCAGAGGGCGAACAAGTATCAGCTAGGCCTAGATTTTGTATTCTAACATGCGTAGCCCACGACATAGGGGTGACAGTGGTTTTTTCAACTTATTTTTTGAGGTCCATACCGGCCTATGGGCTTTTTCTTAAAGATCGGCAGCCCAATGTATTTTTTTAACCACATTATATATATTTATATTATTACTATTATCATATATTTTATAGAGACTTATATATACATTATGAAAACATCCCACGTGTTATTAACTTATAAAAGTAAATGTTTAACAGAAGTTGGCAAGGAAAATCAGGGTTGTTTTTGACTCACAGGCAAGGAAAATCCTTGTGATTGCGTACAAAAGCTTGCGAAGATTTTAAGGACCAATGTAATAATAACGCGCTCATTTTTATTTTGCGCAATAACTCGCTAATTTGTTAATTATGTATATAAAAATGTGCCTCTCTGTCTTATTTTTGATATTAATTGCTCCTTCTAACATAACATTATATATATAACGAGCCCAGCTAATTCGTGTATTTGAAGGAAGTGCAAATGGGCTGGTATTTCTTAGATAATATAAATGGGCCGCATTGACGCGAAATTATTTGTTCACCTAGCCCAGCAAATGGACTGTACATTCTAGATAACATGGGTTAAATACATGCCACATTTTGGCAGACTGACATGTGGGCCAATAGGTCGAAGCCTACGCAGGGCGTTGTCAACTTGGTCGGCATGCACCTTCAATCTCTCGTCTTCTTCCTCCAGCGTCGCCGGGACCGCCTGGTCCGGCATCCGGCGGCTAGCGGCTCTGCTTAGCACGCATCGCTGCGAAGCGCTACCCCACCGCCGGCCAGGCTATCCCTCCACCCCTCCACATCTCCTGTTATTCTCCATCGACTGCAGCCCCACGCCGCACCAGAACCAGTTATAACCCTTCTCCTCCACTCAATTTGTGACTCCACTGCCACGTCTTCCCATCTCCGAGTCGTTCCCGTCCGGGGCCTCGCCGTCGTCCACCGCCTCGCTGCGCTCGGTGCGGGGTGGTCAACAAACAAGAGTCATCGGAAGAGGACTGTACGTCGAGAGCCTGATGGCTGGGACCCATGAGGTCCATGGTCGCACGCAAGGAAAGTTCCTCCTTATTGAGCTGAAAAAATGTTTCCTCCACCTAACAGCTGGGACCCACCGGCTGTATCTTGGAACGGAAGGAAGTGCCTCCTTGTTATGCGAAAAAAATTATTCCTCCCGTTGACAGCTGGGACCCGTCAAATTTGGTGGCTGACTTGTGGGGCCTACTAAGCGGACGTGTACGCAGGGCTTTGTCAACTTAATCAACAAATGATTCTAGCAGCTGGACCGTTGGATGTTAATCCAACAGTCGTGCTCCTTCTTCAACCTCTGTTCTTGCTCCTGTCTCCCGTGGGCGGCACCGCGGCTGTGCTGCCGCGCTCCCGAACCAGTCAAGTTTTCGACTCCTCTCCATCGGCGACTCCACTGCCTCGTCTTCCCCATCTCCGGGTCGTTCCAGTCTGGGCCTCGCCGTCGTCCGCCGGCCTTTGGTCCGCTCGGCACGGTATGGTCAACGTGGTCAACAACCAAGAGTCATCGGAACATGACTGTACGTGAGAGGCTGACAGTGGGGACGCACCACGCCCATGGACGCATGCATGCAACGGAACGCGGCGTGGTCAACGTGGTCAAGGAACGACTTCCATCGGAAGTGTAGTGTACGTCGAGAGGCTGACAGCTGGGTCCACAGCCGCAGCAAAGAAGTGCCTCCTTATTACGCGGAAAATAATGATTCCTCCACCTAACAGCAGGGACCCACCGGACGGGCCATCGTATTTTGCGAAAAAATGTTTCCCCCCTGACTGTTGGGACCCACCGGACGGGTCACCGTATTTCATGAAAAAAACGTTCCCCCCGCTGTCAGCTCGGACCCACCGGGTGTGCCTCCTTATTACGCAAAAAAATGAATACTCCCCCTGCTAGTTGGGACCCACCTTGGTGGGTGGCTGACTTGTGGGCCTACTAAGTTGACGAGGATGGAGTGCTTTGTCAACTTAGTCAATATGAATGATTCTAGCTCCAGTGACCGTACGATGTCCATCCAACAGCCGTAGTGCTTCTTCAACCTCTGGTCTTGTTGCTCCAGCTGCCCAAAGAAGCGCCGATCGTGCCGCATGCTCCTGCCTCCCGTGGCCGGCTGTGCTGCCGCGGAGGCCTCACCCCCTACTATTCCCACCGCTGGCCAGGCCCTGCAGCGACGACAGCCTCACACCGCAGCCAAACCAGTGAACTCTCGTACTCCTCTCCGCGCGGGCTTCCACTGCCGCGTCTTCCCCGGCTCCGCGTCGGCCCCTTCCTAGGCCTCGCCGTCGTCCACTGTCCTGGTGCTCTCGGCGCGGCGTGGTCAACGACGTCAAGGAACGACTTCCATCGGATGTGGACTGTACATGGAGAGACTGACAGCTGGGTCCACGACGGCAGCAAGGAAGTGCCTCCTTATTATGCGGAAAATAATGATTCCTCCACCGGACAGCAGGGACCCACCGGATGGGCCACCGTATTTCGCAAAAAAAACGTTTCCTCCCTGACTGCTGGGACCCACCGGACGGGCCACCGTATTGCGCGAAAAAAACGCCCCCCCCCCCCCCGCTGTCAGCTCGGACCCACCGGAAGTGCCTCCTTATTATACACAAAAAAATAAATACTCCCCCTGCTGGTTGGGACCCACCTTGGTGGGAGGCTGACTTGTGGGCCTACTAAGTTGACGGGGACGGAGTGCTTTGTCAACTTAGTCAATATGAACGATTCTAGCTCCAGTGACCGTACGATGTCAATCCAACGGCCATAGTGCTTCTTCAACCTCTTGTCTTGTTGCTCCAGCCGCCCAAAGCAGCGCCGGTCGTGCCGCATGCTCCTGCCTCTCGTGGCCGGCTGTGCTGCCGCGGAGGCCTCACCGCCCCCTACTATTCCCATGGCTAGCCAGGCCCTGCGGCGACGGCAGCCTCACACCGCCGCCGAACCAGTGAACCCTTGTACTCCTCTCCGCGCGGGCTTCCACTGCCGCGTCTTCCCCAGCTCCGCGTCGTCCCCTTCCTAGGCCTCGCCGTCGTCCACCGCCCTGGTGCTCTCGGCGCGGCATGGTCAACACGGTCAATGAACGGCTTCCATCGGACGTGGACTGTACGTGGAGAGGCTGACAGCTGGGTCCACGGCCGCAGCAAGGAAGTGCCTCCTTATTACGCACAAAATAATTATTCCTCCACCTTACAGCGGGGACCCACTGGACGGGCCACTGTATTTCGCGAAAAAAATGTTTCCCCCTGACTGCGGGGACCCACCAGCTACATCTTCGCACGCAAGGAAGTGTGTCCGGGCAAAAAAATGATTCGCCCCCCTGACTGCTGGGACCCACCAGCTACATCTTCGCAGGCAAGAAAGTGCCTGACAGTCGGGACCCACCTGGTCGAAGCGTACGTAGCGTTGTCATTCTGGTCGCGAACGTGTACGTACATACTGGTCGATGTAGAGGCACGCACGTACATACATATGGGCAGGGTCTCGAACGCCTACTCGCGCATACGTACGGCCAGGGCTCGTGTACATGGTTGGGTCGGAACGGAGAAACAACGTCACCGTCGTGTTCATGGGTAGCCAACCGGCTAGGTCGGAACGGAATGCGTCGTCGTGTTCATCGGGAGGGCTTGGACGGAACAGCCAATGGAAACGAGGCCTGGCGTATCGACGAACGGAGGGAACGGCCTTGTGTTCGACCGGCCACGTTCGAAATGGGATCCTGTTCATCGGGAGGGGTCTGGTGTACCGCAAAACGGAGGAAACGGACCTCCTACGGTCGAAACGGGGGTCCTGTTGATCGGGAGGGGTGTGGCGTACCGCAAAACGGAGGAAACAGACTTGTGTTGGAGCGCTACGGTCGAAACGGGGGTCCTGTTCATCGGGAGGGGTGTGGCGTACCGCAAAACGGGACTCCACGGGATACTGTTCATCTCCACCGTCGACCCCCTCCATCCTCCACGGGCTACTGTTCATCCACCGTCGACCTCCCCCGGCCTCCACCTGCGACTGTTCATCCACGGGCTCCTGTTCATCCAGCCTCCACCGCGCGCTACTCCACCGGCTACATTTTAACCAGCCCTCTCCACGGGCTCCTGTTCAACCACCCCTCCATGGGCTACTGTTCATCCTGCCCTCCACCGTCTACTGTTCATCCTGCCCTCCCCGGGGTCCTGTTCATCCAGCCCCAACCGGCTCGAACGATCGGGGTACTGTTCATCCAGAGGTAACACCACGGGGTCCTGTCCATCCACCCCCACCGGGAACTGTTCATCCAAACCCCCCTGCAATGCTCACTGTTCATCCAGAGGCAGCATCGATCGGCTTCAGTTAGCAGCAGTAGCGAAGGAATCGCTCGATTGGGATCAGTTAACAGCCATCGTTCGATCGCTCAGGTTCAGTAACGCGTAGCCTGCAGTGCATTCGCTCGGGTTCAGTTAGAGCCCAACGCCTCGCACACACGCACGTACGTATGAGAGAAACGCGCATCGCTCGGCCCCCGACCACCCACCGAAACCGGGGACTCCCTGATATTTTTCGCGCCCTCGCTTCTACCACGGTTTTTTCCGTCATGGACGGCCCAAAGAATGTCATGCAGCTGCGTCTCCGGCCCGCCCAGGACAAAAAGCCCATTTTCTGTCATGATTTTTTGTCATAGAAGTAGGACCCCACCACATCTATGATGATACCAGGTTTTGTCACAATTATCGTCATAGAAGTGTCATAGGTATGACAGAAAAGATTTTCGTTCGGCCCAAAATGTCATGGATGTGTCTTTTTTTTGTAGTGCCAGCTACTGTCAATCTCGAGACCAACGCAAGACTGATCATCCAGGCTGAAGCGGCCTACTATATCACGACCAGGGTAGGGAACCACCGCAATGTCCGACGTATAGATAGAGTTGCTTCTCATAAATGGTAGTAACGTTGTGTCAACAATAGTTGGATCGCCTTTCACCATCATTGGATAGTTTTGTCCAAGGAAGAGCGAGTTTGCTCCAAGAATATAAATACTGTACCAAGGAGAAGGTGTTGGCGCTAGCACACTAGTATCCATCCCGAATACCATGCAACGGGTGTTGGAATAGGTCCGAAGAGTGCGACCATGGGAGACAACACCTGCTCCCTCAGTAGTAACATCAGCTGTGGGCGGTATACAGACAAGAAGGGGTGATCCATCGGAAGTTTCCAGGCGCCACTGAGTATATGGGCCCTCCTCGTCCTCATGCTCGTGATCATCACCATCTTCATCTCCCCATTGGTTATAAAATTTTTCAAGTATAGGCGATGGAATGTTCACAGGACCTTGGAAACATAAGAAGAAGGTTAATTAGTAGAGAAGGGAAAATTGCTAACTCGCATGCATATGGATGAAACAATTATAATTACGGTGGAAGACAAACGTACCGAAACTACGAGGATCCCATGCAAAAACAGTGCCACGAGTGGTGGCAGCAAACACAAGACCCTTGTATTCAATTGCATCACAGTACACATCCGTGTATAGAAACTGATTCTTGAGCAATATCCATCCAGTCGAACCACGAAGGATGGCAACAAGCTTGTTGAAGATAGAAACAACTTGATAGTTCTTGTAATTCCAAGAGTGGTTGGGAACTCGAGAAATTGCTATCTTCCGTAGACGACAGTCACCATGATCATATTTGAACGTACGCAGATCATCTGTGTGCTCAACCTCAGGGCACTCGGAGATTTTTGGAAGTGGAATCCGCTGACGAGTGTACACATTCACAAGTTCCCACTCGCAATTGTACCCAATATAAACAACCCAATCTCCATTTGCGCCTGCCCAAGCCTTGCCCTCAAGCGATGGCATCTTGACATCATACGCATCATTATCAAGCGGCATCAACTTGCACAAGGCGAGGCTTCCCTTGTCCCCGCGCCAGTCAGCAGGGTCATGGTGAAGAAGATAGGAGAGATCAAACCGCTCCTGGACCCTTGGGTTCCTTGTAATGATGTTATTAGTTGAGTCGAGAATGTTCTTGAACAAACCTGCCATGCTAGCCGAGGTGATGACGTCGCACCGATCAATGAGTTCCCCCACCACGTCATCTTTCAGATCGGGGCAAGAATAACGGGGTCGTTTCCGGCTTGTTCCCTCCATGGAGAAGATGATCGAACAATGGCAGAAGGAAGGGTGAAGGCAAATGGAGGAGGGAGGAAGAGCATGCGACAGCAGTTCCAAATCGAGAGGGAAAGGCGAAGAGTCGGTGGACGGTTGCTAGTTTGCCACGGTACACGAAGAGGCGCCCCGGCCTACGCGTCCTTTCGGAAATAGTACAAAATGACTCACCATCTTCTCACTGACATGTTGGAACGGGACCACATGTCAACGAAACATGGTGTGTAATTTCTCGTGCAAAATGCGATCTGGCCGCGTTGGCCCGAGGTGCCGCATTAGTTATCGACCTTAATTTTTAACATACAATCTGAGTGGATAGCTCCTGTGGTCATCACACGTGAGCGGATATATAGGTGGGCTAGGTGGGCAGGCGGCAACAATCTAAGTGCTAAAAGAGTTGATCTCGAAAAAAGAGTTGATCCTATGCTTGGTTTTGTTTGGATTTTCCAACTATGACCATTGGATAGAGTGAATCAATGGCTTACGTTCAAAGTTATTCTCATACTATAGAATGGTATAGGAACGTGGAGAGATTTGGTTGATTTTATATCGCTAAATAATATAAAATATTATGAGTGCAGACGCTCCACCCCGAGGTTTGTGGCTCCTTCTCGGTCATCGGGAATCTATGTTCTTCCACTCTTTCGTTTAAGACATGAGCTTTGTTCATCCTGTTGCTGACACGCGGGACATCTATATGCCTCCATTTTACAAAATCATACTATATGCCTCCATGACATGCGGGACATCTAGCATCAAGGTAGCATGTCATGCAAGAAAATGGAGATATGCAGTGCGTAAGTGAGTCGTGCACTTCGATGGCACCTAGTACTACGCAATATTTTTTCTCCTCGATGGCACGTGAGTAGTGCACATACTCAATGACAGAGCACGGGATGGTGGCCATGGACATGGTCGGCCCTTTTTGAAGAGAGTACTAATAAATAACTTTGATGTGTCCCGTCAACTCGTAGAACGACGAGAAGCTTGCTTACTATGCCTTCTCCCTCGCCAACGCGTGCGTGGTGGCTCGCAGCACGAGGAGAAACTTTTGCTTACAAGTGGTGGACGTGCAGCAGTTCATTTGGTGTCAGATTGCCAGAAGTACTACTGTAGTACCATCATTATTGTTCGACTTCCGGAAGAGGAGAAGAGCCAAGCGCAAGGTCACCTACTAACCTAGTACAGTACTACTATAGCCAAAGTTGGTCCACCTTTTTAGAGCATGGTTAATTAATATAGGCAGCTCTTGCAGCGACACATCATTTAGAGCAAGTACTCTCTTCGTAGGAACAAAGGAAGTGAAACAAAAGTTGGAGTGGATGCTAGATTGCCAATTAAAACATGATTACATAGGAAAAAAATCCTATAGCATTCTATCCTATGAATCAAACGACCAATCTAGGAAAATTATGAGGGGGGTCTCTCCAACAGTGTTCCTTGGCTCGCACCTAGCATCACGGTGGTCGAACTTGGAGTCATTCATTTGGTACACGTGGCATCTCAGATCTGGACATGAGGTGACGCGGCCTCTCACTTCCTCCGCCATTTGAAGCGTCGCGGTGGTGGAGGGCTAGCATACTCCAATATTAGGTTGGCTCTATGTGATGTGTCAACTTCATATACTAACCGGATGCTGGCTATACTACTACGGTACTCACACTCCAAGAAGTGACTCGAAAACCATTCATAAATTGAGTCTATGACATGCATTTGCAAATGTACCATTCATTACATACAACAAGTCATCAACACACAACGACAACGAGGATACATGTTAGATTATAGATTATTTTCAACAAAACATTCTAGCAAATACTAAAGTTTTCATCACACAACAAATAACAAGCAATGAAATGAACTTCAACTCAACCAATCCTCGGCGTTGGAAACGCTTGCTTTGAACCATAGGTGCTCTGGGAAGGGCCAGCTATTGTCAATATCGAGAGCAGCGCAGGACTGATCATCCAGGCTGAAGCGGCATATATCAGGACCAGGGTAAGGAACCACCGAAATGTCTGAGGTATAGATACAATTGCTTCTCATAAATGGTAGTAATGTTGTGTCAACAACAGCTGGATCGCCTTTCACCATCATTGGATAGTTTGGTCCAAGGAAGAGCGAGTTTTCTCCAAGACTATCAATACTGAACCAGGGAGAAGGTGTTGGCGCTAGCACACTAGTATCCATCCTGAGTACCATGCAACGGGTGTTGGAATAGGTCCGGAGAGGGCGACCATGGGAGACAACACCTGCTTCCTCAGTAGTAACAATCTGAGTGCACTGTATACAGACAAGAAGAGGTGATCCATCGGAATTAGTTGCCAGGCGCCACTGAGTATATAAGTTCTGCTCCTCCTCATGCTCGTGATCATCACCATCGTCATCTCCCCCTTGCTTATAAATTTTTTCAAGTATAGGTGGTGGAATGTTCACAGGACCTTGGAAACACAAGAAGAAGGTTAATTAGTAAAGGGAAACTTGCTAACCCGCATGCATGTGGATGAAAAAATTATAATTATGATGGAAGACAAACGTACCAAAACTATGGGGATCCTTTTGGGAATCGTAGCATAATTTTAAAATTTTCCTACGCTCACCAAGATGCATCTATGGAGTCTACTAGCAACGAGGGGAAGGGAGTGCATCTACATACCGTTGTAGATCGCGAGCGGAAGCGTTCCAATGAACGTGGATGACGGAGTCGTACTCGCCGTGATCCAAATCACCGATGACCGAGTGCCGAACGTACGGCACCTCCGCGTTCAACACACGTACGGTGCAGCGACGTCTCCTCCTTCTTGATCCAGCAAGGGGGGAGGAGAGGTTGATGGAGATCCAACAGCACGACGGCGTGGTGGTGGATGTAGCGGGTCTCCGGCAGGGCTTCGCCGAGCTTCTGCGAGAGAGAGAGAGGTGTTGCAGGGGAGGAGGGAGGCGCCCAAGGCTTAGATGATGCTGCCCTCCCTTCCCCCCACTATATATAGGGCCAAGGGAGAGGGGGGCGCAGCCTTGCCCCTTCCTCCAAGGAAGGGTGCGGCCAGGGGGGGAGTCCTTCCCCCCCAAGGCACCTCGGAGGTGCCTTCCCCCTTTAGGACTCTCCCTTTTTTTCTTATCTCTTGTGAATGGGCCTCTTGGGGCTGGTGCCCTTGGCCCATATAGGCCAAGGCACACCCCTTACAGCCCATGTGGCCCCCCGGGGCTGGTGGACCCCCTTGGTGGACCCCCGGACCCCTTTCGGCACTCCCGGTACAATACCGATAAAGTGCGAAACTTTTCCGGCGACCAAAATAAGACTTCCCATATATAAATCTTTACCTCCGGACCATTCCGGAACTCCTCGTGACGTCCGGGATCTCATCCGGGACTCCGAACAAATTTCGGGTTTCCGCATACATATATCTCTACAACCCTAGCGTCACCGGACCTTAAGTGTGTAGACCCTACGGGTTCGGGAGACATGCAGACATGACCGAGACGCCTCTCCGGTCAATAACCAACAGCGGGATCTGGATACCCATGTTGGCTCCCACATGCTCCACGATGATCTCATCGGATGAACCACGGTGTCGAGGATTCAATCAATCCGTATGCAATTCCCTTTGTCAATCCGTATGTTACTTGCCCGAGATTCGATCGTCGGTATCCCAATACCTAGTTCAATATCGTTACCGGCAAGTCTCTTTACTCGTACCGCAATGCATGATCCCGTGACTAACGCCTTAGTCACATTGAGCTCATTATGATGATGCATTACTGAGTGGGCCCAGAGATACCTCTCCGTTTACACGGAGTGACAAATCCCAGTCTCGATCCGTGCCAACCCAACAGACACTTTCGGAGATACCCGTAATGCACCTTTATAGTCACCCAGTTACGTTGTGACGTTTGGCACACCCAAAGCACTCCTACGGTATCTGGGAGTTGCACGATCTCATGGTCTAAGGAAAAGATACTTGACATTGGAAAAGCTCTAGCAAACGAAACTACACGATCTTTTATGCTATGCTTAAGTTGGGTCTTGATCCCGTTATCAATGACATCCAATGTCCATAGTCAGGAAACCATGACTATCTGTTGATCAACGAGCTAGTCAACTAGAGGCTTACTAGGGACAGGTTGTGGTCTATGTATTCACACATGTATTACGATTTCCGGACAATACAATTATAGCATGAATAATAGACAATTACCATGAACAAAGAAATATAATAATAACCATTTATTATTGCCTCTAGGGCATATTTCCAACAGTCTCCCACTTGCACTAGAGTCAATAATCTAGTTCACATCACCATGTGATTAACACTCACTGGTCACATCACCATGTGACCAACATCTAAAGAGTTTACTAGAGCCAACGATCTAGTTCACATCACTATGTGATTATCACTCAATGTGTTCTGGTTTGGTCATGTTATGCTCGTGAGAGAGGTTATTAGTCAACGGGTCTGAACCTTTCAGAACCGTGTGCTTTACGAATATCTACGTCATCTTGTGGATGCTACCACGCGCTATTTGGAGCCATTTCAAATAATAGCTCTACTATACGAATCCGGTTTACTACTCAGAGTTATCCGGATTAGTGTCAAAGTTCGCATCGACGTAACCCTTTACGACGAACTCCTTTCCACCTCCATAATCGAGAAAATTCCTTAATCCACTAGGTACTAAGGATAAGTTCGACCGCTGTCATGAGATCCTTTCCGGATCACCATTGTACCCCCTTGACCAATTCATGGCAAGGCACACTACATGTGCGGTACACAGCATAGCATACTATAGAGCCTACGTCTAAAGCATAGGGGACGACCTTCGTCCTTTCTCTATCTTCTGCTGTGGTCAGGTCTTGAGTCTCACTCAATACTCACACCTTGTAACACAGCCAAGAACTCCTTCTTTGCTGATCTATTTTGAACTCTTTCAAAATCATGTCAAGGTGTGCTGTCTATTTAAAGTATCATCAGGCGTCTTGATCTATCTCCATGGATCTTGATGCCCAATATGTAAGTAGCTTTATCCAGGTCTTCTTTTGAAAAACTCCTTTCAAACAACCCTTTATGCTTTCCAGAAATTTTACATCATTTCGGATCAACAATATGTCATTCACATATACTCATCAGAAATGTTGTAGCGCTCCCACTCACTTTATTGTAAATACAAGTTTCTAACAAACTTTGTATAAACCCAAAAACTTTGATCACTCCATCAAAGCGTATATTCTGACTCCGAGATGCTTGCTCTAATCCATGGAAGGATCGCTGGAGCTAGCATACCTTTTAGCATCCTTAGGATCGACAAAACCCTTCTGATTGTATCACATACAACCTTTCCTTACGAAAACTGGTAAGGAAACTTGTTTTGACATCCATCTGCCAGATTTCATAAATGCAGCTAATGCTAACATGATTCCGACGGACCTAAGCATCGCTACGGATGAGAAAAACTCATCGTAGTCAACTCCTTGAACTTGTGAAAATACTCTTTGCCACAAGTCGAGCTTCATAGATGGTAACATTAGCGTCCATGTCCGTCTTCTTCTTAAAGATCCATTTATCTCAATGGCTTGCCGATCATCGGGCAAGTTCACCAAAGTCCATGCTTTGTTCTGATACATGGATTCTATCTCGGATTTCATGGCCTCGAGCCATTCGTCGGAATATGGGCCCACCATCGCTTCTCCATAGCTCGTAGGTTCATTGTTGTTTAGCAACATGACTTCCAAGACAGGATCACGCATTACTCTGAAGTAGTGCGCATCCTCGTCGTCCTACGAGGTTTGGTAGTGACTTGATCCGAAGTTTCATGATCACCATCATAAGCTTCCACTTCAATTGGTGTAGGTGCCACAGGAACAACTTCCTATGCCCTGCTACATACTAGTTGAAGCGACGGTTCAATAACCTTATCAAGTCTCCACCATCCTCCCACTCAATTCTTTCGAGAGAAACTTTTCCTCGAGAAAGGACTCGTCTCTAGAAGCAATTACTTTTGCTTCCAGATCTGAAATAGGAGGTATACCCAACTGTTTTTGGGTATTCTATGAAGATGCATTTATCCGCTTTGGGTTCGAGCTTATCAGCCTGAAACTTTTTCACATAAGCATCGCAGCCCCAAACTTTTAAGAAACGACAACTTAGGTTTCTATAAACGGTGTCGTCTCAACGGAATTGTGTGGTGCCCCTTTTAAAGTGAATGCGGTTGTCTCTAATGCCTAACCCATAAACGATAGTGGTAATTTGATAAGAAACATCATGGTATGCACCATATCCAATAGGGTGCAGTTATGATGTTCGGACACACCATCACACTATGGTGTTCCAGGCGGTATTAATTGTGAAACACTTTCCACAATGTCTCAATTGTGTGCCAAACTCGTAACTCAGATACTTATCTCTATGATCATATCACAGACATTTTATCCTCTTGTCACGATGATCTTCAACTTCACTCTGAAATTACTTGAACATTTCAATAATTCAGACTTGTGTTTCATCAAGTAAATACACTCAGCATCTACTCAAATCATCTGTGAAGTAAGAACATAACGATATCCACTGCATGCCTCAGCACTCATTGGACTGCGTACATCAAAATGTATTACTTCCAATAAGTTGCTCTCTTGTTCCATCTTACTGAAAACGAGGCCTTTCAGTCATCTTGCCCATGTGGTATGATTTGCATGTCTCAAGTGATTCAAAATCAAGTGAGTCCAAACGATCCATCTGCATGGAGTTTCTTCATGCATATATACCAATAGACATGGTTCGCATGTCTCAATCTTTTCAACAACGACTGAGTCCAAAGATCCATCTACATGGAGCTTCTTCATGCGTTCCATACCAATATGACTCAAATTGCAGTGCCACAAGTATGTGGTACTATCATTACTATTTTATATCTTTTGGCACGAACATGTGTATCAATACGATCGAGATTCATTTTAGGTGCAAGACCATTGAAGGTATTATTCAAATAAACAGAGTAACCATTATTCTCCTTAAATGAATAACCGTTTTGCGGTAAACATAATCCAATCATGTTCAACGCAAACACCAAGTCTCGATGGTAGAGGGAGCATGCGATGCTTGATCACATCAACCTTGGAAACACTCCCAACACATATCGTCATCTCACCTTTAGCTAGTCTCCATTTATTCCGCAGCTTTTATTTCGAGTTACTAACACTTAGCAACCGAACCAGTATCTAATACCCTGGTGCTGCTAGGAGTACTAGTAAAGTACACATTCATATAACGTATATCCAATATACTTCTGTCGACCTTGCCTGCCTTCTCATCTACCAAGTATCTAGGGTAGTACTGCTTCAGTGACCGTTCCTCTCATTACAGAAGCACTTAGTCTCGGGTTTGGGTTCAACCTTGGGATTCTTCACTAGAGCAGCAAACGACTTGCTGTTTCATGAAGTATCCCTTTTGCCCTTGCCCGTCTTAAACTAGTGGTTTTACTAACCATCAACAATTGATGCTCCTTCTTGATTTCTACTCTCGCGGTGTCAAACATTGCGAATAGCTCAAGGATCATCATGATTATCCTTGATATGTTATAGTTCATCACGAAGCTCTACTAGCTTGGTGGCAGTGACTATGGAGAACTATCACTATCTCATCTGGGAGATTAACTCCCACTCGATTCAAGCGATTGTGGCACTCAGACAATCTGAGCACACGCTCAACGATTGAGCTTTTCTCCCTTAGTTTGCAGGCTTAAGAAACTTGTCAGAGGTCTCATACCTCTTGACGTGGGCACTAGTCTGAAATCCCAATTTCAGTCTTCGGAACATCTCACATGTTCTGCGACGTTTCAACAACGTCTTTGGTGCCACAATTCTAAACCGCACCGAACTATCATGTAATCATCAAAACGTGTATGTCAGATGTTTCGTAACATCTACAGACGACGCTGAGGTTCAGCATACCGAGCAGTGCATTAAGGACATAAGCCTTCTGTGTAGCAATGAGGACAATCCTCAGTTTATGGACCCAGTCCGCATAATTGCTACTACCAACTTTCAACTAAGTTTTCTCTAGGAACATATCTTAAACAATAGAACTAAAGCGCAAGCTATGACATAATTTGCAAATACCTTTTTGACTATGTTAATGATAATGAAGTTCATCTGATTATGAACTCCCACTCAGATAGACATCCCTCTAGTCATCTAAGTGAAACATGATCCGAGTTCAACTAGGCCGTGTCCGATCATCACGTGAGACGGACTAGTCAAGATCGGTGAACATCTCCATGTTGATCGTATCTTCTATACGACTCATGCTCGACCTTTCGGTCCTCCGTGTTCCGAGGCCATGTCTGTACATGCTAGGCTCGTCAAGTCAACCTAAGTGTATTGCGTGTGTGCCGAGGCCATGTCTGTACATGCTAGGCTCGTCAACACCCGTTGTATTCGAACATAAGAATCTATCACACCCGATCATCACGTGGTGCTTCGAAACGACGAACCTTCGCAACGGTGCACAGTTAGGGTGAACACTTTCTTGAAATTATTATAAGGGATCATCCTACTTGCTACCGTCGTTCTAAGCAAATAAGATGCAAAAACATGATAAACATCACATGCAATCAAATAGTGACATGATATGGCCAATATCATTATGCTCCTTTGATCTCCATCTTCGGGGCACCATGATCATCTTTGTCACCGGCATGACACCATGATCTCCATCATCATGATCTCCATCATTGTGTCTTCATGAAGTCGTCACGCCAACGATTACTTCTACTTCTATGGCTAACTCGTTTAGCAACAAGTAAAGTAATTTACATGGCGTTATTCAATGACACGCAGGTCATGCAAAATAATAAAGACAACTCCTATGGCTCCTGCCGGTTGTCATACTCATCGACATGCAAGTCGTGATTCTTATTACAAAAATATGATCAATCTCATACATCACATATATCATTCATCACATCTTCTGGCCATATCATATCACATAGCACTTGCTGCAAAAACAAGTTAGACGTCCTCTAATTGTTGTTGCAAGTTTTTACGTGGTTTATAGGTTTCTAGCAAGAACGTTTCTTACCTACGTATGACCACAACGTGATTTGCCAATTTCTATTTACCCTTCATAAGGACCCTTTTCATCGAATCCGTTCCGACTAAAGTAGGAGACACAGACACCCGCTAGCCACCTTATGCATCTAGCGCATGTCAGTCGGTGGAACCTGTCTCACGTAAGAGTACGTGTAAGGTCGGTCCGGGCCGCTTCATCCTACAATGCCGCCGAAACAAGAAAAGACTAGTAGTGGCAAGAAGAATTGGCAAACTCAACGCCCACAACTGCTTTGTGTTCTACTCGTGCATAGTAACTACGCATAGACCTGGCTCTGATACCACTGTTGGGAATCGTAGCATAATTTTAAAATTTTCCTACGCTCACCAAGATGCATCTATGGAGTCTACTAGCAACGAGGGGAAGGGAGTGCATCTACATACCGTTGTAGATCGCGAGCGGAAGCGTTCCAATGAACGTGGATGACGGAGTCGTACTCGCAGTGATCCAAATCACCGATGACCGAGTGCCGAATGTACGGCACCTCCGCGTTCAACACACGTACGGTGCAGCGACGTCTCCTCCTTCTTGATCCAGCAAGGGGGGAGGAGAGGTTGATGGAGATCCAACAGCACGACGGCGTGGTGGTGGATGTAGCGGGTCTGCGGCAGGGCTTCGCCGAGCTTCTGCGAGAGAGAGAGAGGTGTTGCAGGGGAGGAGGGAGGCGCCCAAGGCTTAGATGATGCTGCCCTCCCTTCCCCACACTATATATAGGGCCAAGGGAGAGGGGGGGTGCAGCCTTGCCCCTTCCTCCAAGGAAGGGTGCGGCCAGGGGGGGAGTCCTTCCCCCCCAAGGCACCTCGGAGGTGCCTTCCCCCTTTAGGACTCTCCCTTTTTTTCTTATCTCTTGTGCATGGGCCTCTTGGGGCTGGTGCCCTTGGCCCATATAGGCCAAGGCGCACCCCTTACAGCCCATGTGGCCCCCCGGGGCTGGTGGACCCCCGGACCCCTTTCGGCACTCCCGGTACAATACCGATAAAGTGCGAAACTTTTCCGGCGACCAAAATAAGACTTCCCATATATAAATCTTTATCTCCGGACCATTCCGGAACTCCTCGTGACGTCCGGGATCTCATCCGGGACTCCGAACAACTTTCGGGTTTCCGCATACATATATCTCTACAACCCTAGCGTCACCGGACCTTAAGTGTGTAGACCCTACGGGTTCGGGAGACATGCAGACATGACCGAGACGCCTCTTCGGTCAATAACCAACAGCGGGATATGGATACCCATGTTGGCTCCCACATGCTCCACGATGATCTCATCGGATGAACCACGGTGTCGAGGATTCAATCAATCCGTATGCAATTCCCTTTGTCAATCGGTATGTTACTTGCCCGAGATTCGATCGTCGGTATCCCAATACCTAGTTCAATCTCGTTACCGGCAAGTCTCTTTACTCGTACCGCAATGCATGATCCCGTGACTAACGCCTTAGTCACATTGAGCTCATTATGATGATGCATTACCGAGTGGGCCCAGAGATACCTCTCCGTTTACACGGAGTGACAAATCCCAGTCTCGATCCGTGCCAACCCAACAGACACTTTCGGAGATACCCGTAATGCACCTTTATAGTCACCCAGTTACGTTGTGACGTTTGGCACACCCAAAGCACTCCTACGGTATCCGGGAGTTGCACGATCTCATGGTCTAAGGAAAAGATACTTGACATTGGAAAAGCTCTAGCAAACGAAACTACACGATCTTTTATGCTATGCTTAAGTTGGGTCTTGTCCATCACATCATTCTCCTAATGATGTGATCCCGTTATCAATGACATCCAATGTCCATAGTCAGGAAACCATGACTATCTGTTGATCAACGAGCTAGTCAACTAGAGGCTTACTAGGGACAGGTTGTGGTCGATGTATTCACACATGTATTATAATTTCCGAACAATACAATTATAGCATGAATAATAGACAATTACCATGAACAAAGAAATATAATAATAACCATTTATTATTGCCTCTAGGGCATATTTCCAACAGATCCCATGCAAAAACAGTGCCACGAGTGGTGGCAGAAAACACAAGATCCTCGTATTCAATTTCATCACAGTACTCATCCATGTGCAGAAACTGATTTTTGAGCAATATCAATGGACGCTGAACCGTGGAATGAGTAAGGATGGCAACAAGCTTGTCGAAGATAGCAACAACTTCATAGTTCTTGTAATTCCAAGAGCGGTTGGGAACTCGACAAATTGCTATCTTCAGTAGACGATAGTCACCATGATCGTATTTGAACGTACGTAGATCATCTGTGTGCTCAACCTCAGGGCACTCTGAGATTTTTGGAATTGGAATCCGCTGACGAGTGTACACATTCACAAGTTCCCACTCGCAATTGTACCCAATATAAACAACCCAATCTCCATTTGCGCCAACCCAGGCATTACCCTTAAGCGATGGCATCTTGACATCACATGTATCATTATCAAGCGGCATCAACTTGCACAAGGCGAGGCCTCCGTCGTCCGCGCCCATGCGAACAGGCTTATAGCGAAGAAGATAAGGTAGGTCAAACCGCTCCTGGACCCTTGGTTCCTTGTAATGATGTTATTAGTTGAGTTGAGAATGGGCTTGAACGAACCTGCCATGCTAGCCGAGGTGATGACGTCGCACCGATCAATGAGTTCCTCCACCACGTCATCTTTAAGACCAGGGCAAGAATAACGGGGTCGTTTCCGGCTTGTTCCCTCCTTGGAGAAGACGATCGGACAATGGCAGAAGGAAGGGTGAAGGCAAATGGAGGAGGGAGGAAGAGCGTGCGACATCAGTTCCAAATCGAGAGGGAAAGGCGAAGAGTCGGTGGACGGTTGCCAGTTTGCCACGGTACACGAAGAGGCGCCCCGGCCTACACGTCCTTTCGGAAATTGTACAAAAGGACTCGCCGTCGTCTCACTGACATGTTGGAACGGGATCACATGTCAACGAAACATGGTATGTAATTTCTCGTGCAAAATGTGATCTGGCCGCGTTGGCCCGAAGTGCCGCATTATTTATCGACTTTATTTTTTTAATGGCGTGCCGTTCAGTTTTGAAGCACGACTAACTGGTAATGTTTGCAGAGAAAATATAAACTACTCTACCACTACTCCACCTCTAGTACTAGTAGTATAAAAAAATATATAGGCTGGAGCTTTAGAGCTTTCTTGCTAAGGGCTGCCCACTTGCTTCTCGCACTATCACCCTCTCTCCAGATCTAAAAAAGACGGACTCTCTCTCCCTCCTCACCGGTGGTCACAGATCCGTCGGGGAAGAAAAGGATGTGCAGCCACTACAAGAAAAACGGTGTGTAGAGACGTTAATTTTCATAGCTAAAGACGTGTTATTTCATCTCTAGGTAAAAATAGAGACGATTTAGTAAAGCGTCCTTGGAGCGTCTCCTCACGGACCGTCTCAAAACAGATAGACACGCTTGGTTAGCATGTCTAGATGGTATGAGACGCTATATTGGGACGTTCAAAATCGTCTCTACAAAATAGAGACGTTCTATTACACGCCAGTGTTGCGCCTCTACTCATGTGGGCCCATTACTTATAGACGCTATGTTGAGACGACATATTCGTCTCTAAATATGAATAAGTTTTTTTGTGCCTATGGAATATTTTACTTTAATCATTTTTTATTATTAATTTAACTTTTGTATTCCCCATTTCAAATTCAGTTACGTTAATATGATAGGGATGCATGTGCAAATTGATCAAATATCACTATAAAAAGGCGTCAACCCACATCACCAATTGCAGTCTCAAGCAATCCATTCTCACAATTTGCATCATTTGCAACAAATCTATGAACAAATACATACGTTTGTGTATGGAGTTCACAACTGAATCAAATCAGACATTCATATGAAAGATGTAAATAATTAAGAGAATATATATACTACAAAGTAGAACTAAGCTTTCCATACATTATACATAATATATGTTTATTTAAAGACTAATTCTTGCGTAGTTGCTGCTTGCTCCTGCAATGTGTTCCAATTCTAAACTCTCAGCTAGCCTGGAAGAATTTTTTTAAGAAAGAGAAGCTTAGAACATAAGCTCTTGGATTAGTACAAGATGAAATGTTCTTTGATAAAACTATGAGAGAAGTACCGTAGAAATGTCTTGAGGTTGTCTTGGAGCACCAATGTCTTAGGTTGTGTTGGAGTGGTCAGCTTTGGCTTTTTGACCTAAAAAACCAAGATACTTCGCCAAACATACTGCCTACAAATGTATTTTCTTGATGTGCTTAGTGACACAGGAAGTTATACACTTGATTCAGTACCACCTTGCTTGGTCACATTGCTATTTCAAGCATGAGCATTTTTTGATTCTTGACCACCATCTGCTTTCTACATTTGAGGTTCAGTTCAACTGTAAGTAAACTTATAATCCCTCCATCTCAATATAAGTGTCTCGACTTTGTACTAACTTCAATCGTTCCACAACACCATAAATTTCACCAGAGTTAAGTAGTTGATGATCGCAAGCTGCACAAAATGAATATTTCACACCCTAAGCTATAAAATATGCATTGAAAATACATTAGTATGCACTACTAGAATATCAATAAAAATTCTCTGTGGGTCAATCAGATATTAGAGAACATTGAAGTTGCTCTTTGAACTGTCACCTGAGCTCGCTAGTGAAAGCAATCATATGGGTCATTAGCAATTTTCATTTCTATATTGCTGGTAAATGTACTCAACTGTTAGACAAATATGTTCACAAAAAATAAAGCTGCTGATGGATACATAAAAACCCACCAACCATTTTAGAATAATTTGGGGACAACGACTCTCAAATCATTAAGCCCCATATCACATGGATCACAACGATGCGTAGTCCTAATATTAGATAGGAAAAAGCATGTGCTCATAATAAAATATCAACAAATGTACTCAACTGTCATACCACCAATACTTTTGAGTATTTCTTGGAAAATAAAATATAAATAGTACTGCTAAAAATATCAAATCGATGTGCCATTATCTCCTACAAAGATCCAAAGGGGAAATCAGTAGAGAAAAATTAAGTGGTTCTGGAGTAAGAAAAAAAATCTCATCTGTTTTGCTGACTTGCATTGCACGTAAAGTTATGCCCAAAATGTAATGCTTGACCTGGGAATAATGTAGTTTTGTAGTATACTGCCAATAAATCATGCTCAATTGTATTGGAACCCAATATACTCCCCAAGACCCATGTCACCAGAACTAAGTCTGAATGAACTTTACTACATAGTCATCAAGCTGTAGCATTTTTTTGGTATGTTAGCAATTCAGCACATCAGGTATTTATGTGTTTGAACATCATGTGAATTCAAACCGGAATTCCTTCCATTCATGAAATGGAATATAGCGTAATGGGGAGATCAAGAATGAAAAAGACTTACCATGTTATATTAGAGATGCAAATCGTGAACTTTTTGCGCATGCAAGCAGGAGCTGTACCTCCAAATATGTGTCATCCCCACAAACCTGCACGCAATACCTGATAAACATTCTGCTTAGATTAAGGACCAGTTAGGTATACAATTTTCTGTACTATACACCCACCATTAAATCTGAATTTGAAAGAAAAAAGATTCATCTACTTGTAGAATTAAAACTTGCTGCAATGAGATATCACAATGAAGAATGAAAAGAACCCCCTTCCACATGTTTTATTATTACAGATGTAAGAAATAACAGTCTAGAGAATAAAAATTGTCCTCTAAGCTAGTAATAGTTATGATGTGAGTGCTAATCACTAATAAGCACATGCTTATACAGAGAGAAAAGAGAGCAGAAGTACACAAATTACCTAGCGAAGATGAAACAGAGATGCAACGTGTAGCTAGGCAAGGGAAGCCGCCAGTGTGGTTGCATTGGTGTCCACCACCTGCCGTCAAGTGGCGGCCACAGTGGTGTACGCGGTGACATGGGTTGGTCATCCAATGGGTGGGGGTTATATACTCCTAAAATAGCGGTCCAGAAAATTCGGGAAGAGGCGTTTGAAGCTGTTGCCAATAAAAACAGAATGAACATCCTAACCCACCATAATCGCAAGATGAATGTGTAACTCATAATGCATACCCCTGCTCCTCCCCCAAAATTACACGCGTCGTCACCCAAAAATCCACTGAGACGCTGAAATCAACTCTAATAAAAGGAGAAATTGATTCCTGGGGGAGATTGAATTTTACTTATTGTCTCTTATCTGCATTTCTACATAAAAAAAAACAAGCAGTGCACAATAATTACTACTCCCTCCGTTCCTACACATAAGTCTTTTTAGAGATTCTAATATGGACCACATAAGGAGAAAAATGAATGAACCTACACTCTAAAATGTGTCTATATGCATCCGTATGTAGTCTATATTGAAATCTCTAAAAAGACTTGTATTTAGGAACGGAGGGAGTAGTAGCTAATATACAACCGAATAATAAGTTAACAGAAGCGAACAACTTCCCTCCCATTGGCACTGAACATTACCACTTTACAAGATGAAAAGTTCATAGTTCAGTACTAGTTACTGGTTATTAGCAGGCCAACACTGTTTGACAGATAAAAAATCAATCAATTATGTACTGTGATGATCTGAACATGAATGCACAAATAAAAAGAGTGTGTACTGCGTAGCACTAGCAGACAGAGGAGGACGGTCGCAGGACGACTTGGAGCTGCACGTACGAACGCACGAGGGCCAGTGATGGTTCGGTGCCTGTGGAAGGTGAGGTAGCAAGCAGCCAAACAGGTCACGCGCCGTTACTTTGATCGATTGATGGTAAAAATTGTAGAGGATATATGGGATTCAAGGGATCACCTGCTTGACGTGCCGGAGACTGAAGATGCTTGCTGGGCGGTGCATCGACGGAACACGCAGTAGATCTTCGGGTGGCGGATGACACCAACATGGATGCAGCTAGGTGACGGTGAGGACAACGCCGGGAGGAGCTCGACATGGCGACGGTGAGGACGACCGACGCCGGCGTGCTCCAACTACCGAGGTTGCCGATGGACGAGAAAGGGATTCGACGGTGGGCGGAGCTACTGGCGGAGGGTAGCGCTTCGGGGAAGGGCTGCTGCCGCACGGTGAAGGTGAATGGGCGGCGCGCGAGGGGGGCATGATGCCGGTGTAGATTGGATCTGGAGGTTGGGAGAAGGCGGCGTGGGGAAAATATCTTGAATTAGATGGAGGGAAAAAATTGAGAGACGTGGGAAGTCTTAGGCGGTAAAGAAAATCTAATTTGCCGCGCCAAATTTCGTTAAGCAAAAACAGTTTAGGAGCCCCAAACTTGGGAAAGCGAAAAACAAATCCCAAGAAAATGGAGATTTCATCAATTAAGAGCATCTACGGGCGCCTGAAACCGGTCTAAAATGACCAAACGACCCGCCTCACTTTTTTTACCCAGCCGGGCACCTCAAACGACTCACAAACGCCCAAGCTTTCCGGCGCCCCTCATATCCAGCCCAAATATGGGGCGGATATGGGGCGCCCAGGCAGTGGCGGAGACGGGGGCGAGCAGGGGCCTGCCCCCCCCCTAATGATCGAAGATGGATAACTTGTGCAATTTTACGTACTTGCCCCCCCCCCCCCTATCTCGAGCGTAAATAGAATCAGAATAAAGAAAATGCCCATTAGATAGCCCACGAGTGGCCACATGGCCACCTCCACCGAGTCTCCAAGGTGCTTAATTAGGGTCTCCCGTAGTTATTACGTCCAATTGGCATTGCGTCCCGGCCGCCGCCTCGGCTCCTCCCCTGTTTTCGATTAGAAATCATACGGCGACTCCTGAGCAATGGGCTACGAGGACGCCTCAGCAATGGGCTAAGGGGGTGTTTGGTTCAGAAGTCCTAGGACTTTTTCTAGTCCCAGGGACTAATCAAAAAAGACTCTCCAGTAGAGTCTTTTTCTAGTCCCTGTAGAAAAAGTCCCTCCCATTTGGTTCCTAGGGACTTTTTCTAGTCTCTGGGACTAAAAAGTCCCTGAACCAAACACCCCCTAAGGGCTATCCTCAGACTGCGCTCTTCAGTTATCTAGTCCGGCTAATGAATAGTCAAAGTTAGCGGTAGCACTATCAATTATTGTACTAAGCTCTCTTGATTCTATTGTTGTGATTCTAAATCTCAAGGGTATTTTAGTTTTTGTTCGTGTCAAAAATTTTACATCAGAATTTAGTTCATTTGGTTCAAACACTCTATAGATTAATTTGTTTTAGTTCTTTTGGTTCAAACACTCTATAGATTAATTTATTTTTCACGCGCCGCCAAATGAAAGATGACTTGCTTCAGTATTGCATGATAATCGATATGTTGGAAGGAAATTAGTAGCTAGGTTCTTTTCCTATGAAATTGTTTAGAAAAAGTCATCTTATTGGCTGTGGGTATAGGTAAATATGTACTCAGACGAATGTAATCTTGTTTTTATGGCAAAAGTGACACATTACTAATAGAATTATCATAGTTATTTTTCCGCTGTAGGAAAAAAATCGACTTAGCTTGGCCCCCCCTATGTCAAAATCCTGGCTCCGCCCCTACGCGCAGGTGCGCCCGGACACACCCACTTGTTATAGTAGATAGTTAGGAAGTCGTCGGGTTAAGATCCAATAGGACTAGCGCACCAGAACAATAACAACAACCCATAAAGAGGAACATAGAACGGAAAGATGTAATATGAAGACATACGAATATAGACGAACGAAGACCGATTCAAGTGAATTCATAAAAAACAAACGCTGACTGAATCCCACGAGATCCGTCGGAGACACACCTCCACACGCCCTCTGATGATGCTGGACGCACCGCCAGAACATGGCTAGGCAGGTATAACCTTATTCCAACTTCAGGGAGTTGTCGCCGTCTCGTCTTCCTCAGAAGGGCACAAACCCTAAACATACACAAAAAATATCTAGAAAATAGAGCAAGTCCTCCTGTCGGCAAGCGCTTAGATCCACCTCGCGTCCATAGCTCTAAGGTCACATAGGACGAAGCCAATCTACGGCGGCATAGACGGGGAGCGTGAAATCTCATATAGGCCTCGGTGCAAGACGCACGAGCCGAAGGGTAATTTTATTGGGTAATATACGTATCAAAGTAATATCCACAAAGTTTAATAAGTATAAAGGCAGTGGAAGATTGAAGGGGCGGAGTGCGACTCGCGACAATAAGGGTGGCATTCTCGAGCCATGGGCGTGACTTAGGCTGGACAAAGCGAACGGGCTTTTGGCCCGCATGTGGCTCCCTCTGGACCAGACCGTTTGGTCCTACCTGTGGTTCCTATTTAAAGCGACGATCGACAGTTGTCGACCAAACATACAACCCCCCTTGGTCACTACCCGTATTTGGCCCGGCCAAAATAGCGCACGTTCCCTATTTTTTTTTCTTTTGCTTTTTTTGTTTTTGTTTCATTTTTCATTTCTTTTCCTTTTCCTTTTTCTATGTTTGTTTTTATTTCCTTTATTTCATTTTTTTTCTTTTTCATTAGGCGAACATCTTTTTCAACTTCAGAACAATTTTTGAATATTGTGAGTCTTTTTAGATTTCGCAAACATTTCCAATTACGTGATTTTTAATTCTTGAACATTTTTCCAATTCAGGAGTATTTTATGAAATCCCGAACATTTTTCAAATATGTGAACATTTTATGAATTGATTGACATTTTTCAAATTCACGAACTATTTTTGTAATCAGGAACTTTTTTGAAACCCTGGTCATTTTTTCAAATTTGAGATTCATGAACAATTCTCAAACTAAAAAATAAAAGAAACATAAAAGAAAAAAATGAAAGAAGGAAGAATGAAAAACAACTACAGGAGCGCCCAACCCATGGGACGGCCTGAAGTGCACGAGGGCACCGGGGTGCGCAATTGGTGGCTATTGGTTGACGGGTGCCCCTATTTGGCGAGCTGGGCGCCCGAACTCACGGAAGCGCGCACACCAAGCCCACCCCCCCCCCCCCTTGCAGGTTTGCACCCTGTTTGGCCGGGCCATGCGTGGGGAGGGAGGCTCCCTTTTTTCGTTCATGTTTACCTTTCCTTTTTTATATTTTTCTGTTTTTCATTCTATGTTAAAATAATTCAGGATTACAAAACGGTTCTAAAATATCAAAAAAATGTGAATGGTGAATTTTCAAAAACAGTTCTTTATTTCAAAAATATTTGTGATTTTATAAGGACGAACATTTTTATATTGTAATTATCTTTTAATGTGCATTTTTATAATTATTAACATTTTTTGTATTTAATAAAGAAATTCAAAAATAGATGAACATTTTTTGAACTTGATGAACAAAATTTGCATTCAAGAAAAAAGTAAAATAATGGAAGAACAAATTTAAATTTTATTAAAAGTTTTTGAACCAATGAACAAAAAACAAATTTTATGAACATTTGTTTAGTACGATCAACACATTTTTAAATTTAATGAACATTTTCAAAATCGGATAAATATAAAATTGAATTCGATGAACATTTTATGAATTGTTGAACATTATTTTACCCTTATTAACGTTTTGTTGAATCAATGAACAAAAAACTGTTTGCAAATTTGGAAAGAGAATCGGGAAAAAATGAGAAAGTAAAGAAGAAAAAAGAGAAAAGAAAAGGTAAAAGGAAAGAAAAGAACAAAAAAGAAAAAAACGAAACAGAAAGAAAAACGAAAGGCAAAAAAGGAAAATGGATGGCCCATACGAACGCCCAGTGCGCGAGGGGGGTTTGCGCAAGCTCGTTCGCAACAACTTTTGCGGAATATCTTATTTGACCCGCACTGCGTCAAACTGCCGGCGCTTCGCATAGGCGAGCGACCGACCAGCAACGGTGCTCATAAAGAAGAAGAAAATTTGTTTATTATAGTTGGTCATAAATTTTTAAAAAATTGAAATTTTCATAAAATGTTCTTATTTTTCAGAAAATGTTGCGAATGTTTTTTTAAATCACAATTTTCAAATTAAAAAAATGTTCCCATTTTCGAAAATTGCTCGCAAATTGCCAAAAACGTTTACGTTTTCATTTTTTCCCAGAGTTTCAAAAAATGTCCCAGTTTCATAAATATTCACAAGTTGGAAAAAATATTCGTGTTTCAAATTTTATTCAGGAGATTCAAAGTATGTTCGCGTCTCCAAATTTCGTTCTGGAATGTGGAAAAATGATCCCGTTTCAAGAAATCTTCATGATTTTCCAAAAAAAGTTCCTGTTTTCTCGAAAATGTTATAGTTTTTTTAAATTTGTTTACAAATTTGGAAAGTGTTTGAATTTTGTACAACATTCCATTAAAAAAATGCTTTTAAATGCTAATATAATTCGGACCCGCACAGCCTATTGGTTCTATATTGTTGACCCGCACAGTCGTATAAGAAGGGATCATATGCTCTTATATGACTGCTAGTTCAACTTGTAGTAGCAGGTTATGTATCGCACTTGATCCCTTCTTTGAATCCCTGTGATAGCGAATTTTATTTGCACCACAGTGCGCGTTCAATGTCGGTCTCGATCTTCATGGGCCGGCCTAGTCGTTGAGTCACCTATGCAAAACGACAACTCTTTGCCGCAGAGAGCAGCCTATAGGAGGTCTCGACCTGTGCGCCGTACAGGATCCCCGTCGGGTGACCTACACACATAATAGGGTTTCCCATCCCAGCCCGCTAGCACAATTAGCCGATCTAGGTCGTCCTATTAGGCCCAACAGAACACCGTCCAGTTTGGTGTTTGACCGAGTCTTCTCGGTGGGACCAAGAAAAGGTCCAAGCCAATGCCACAACCACTCTAGGCTAGGGTTTGGTGTTTAGAAGTTTTATTCAAAGTTTAGTACAACTCATTTTAATAGATATTCAACTTAAAAATATGATTATTCAAAGATTTCTTAAGTCTTTTTCTTTTTTTTGCGGGGAAAAGATTTCTGAAGTCTAAGATAAGAATAGAGTCGCACACTAAAACGTCTCACAAATCGTCTCTAAGTTACTTAAAATTAAATGCTTATTTTCTTAAAGGCTAATTATAAGTAATAGCTTGTGGCGCTTCATAAACATCTTAAGAAGCGTCTTTAGGTCGCTAGTGTCCATGGGCGTAGAGACGAATATAATAGCGGCCCACAAAAAACGCGTTGATGCACTCGTCGTCGGCGAGCGAGGTCACGCACTGACAACAAGGCCGTCCTCTCAGACCTAGCACCCGCGCGGGATGGCCTTCGTCCCCAAGCTCGCTGCCGTAGTGCGTGCGGAGGACGACGACCACGAGCGAAGCCACTTCCCGCCGACCCTCAGGTATGCTACCTCTTTTCGAACCATACCCTTGTTCTATTGCCCCATCTGCCACGTCGCTGCATGTGGATCTTTTTCCACTCCACCCTCTTCCCAATTTCCTGTCCTCTGCTCTGCTGGTCACGCAGACGAAAACCTTAATTTGCACTATTAAAGGAAACCCTACTTCATGCAGACTAATCCATGTCTAGGTTGAATAAGGAAAGGAAGGGAGACTGTACTGTCCAAGAGAGTAGGCATCGAACTCGCATCTAGGTTGAAAAGGGGAAAATCAGTAGCTAAGGAGCGAGTCTCGTGTCTCTTGGTTGAAGAAGGGTAGAAAGGCATGACAACGCAATAGAGAATGACCAGGTTGATCGGTTTGTTGTCCTCACATAGGAAAAAGGTGGATAAAGAGAACAAAAATGGGACGTAATCCACATATGCTGCATGTATATTTGTTGCTCTGGGCAACAATACCTCCCTCACCACTCTATGCGTACGTGGAGGTACATCGTACTGGTGCGCCCACTGTCCGAATGGGCCTAGCATGTCCCTTAGACCAAACACATCCTTATTGTCACTTTTTTGCTATTAGTATAATGCCAGTAGTCAAGTCAAGCAATGCTACAGCTAAAGTGATGCCACATTTAACTAATGCTGCAGTCAGTCTAATGCCACTGATAATTTTTTTTTGACGAAAAGGCAGGGCCACTGCTTTTCATTGCGTCTAGAAGAAATAAACAGTTACAAAAACAAGATTAGAGAAGGAGGATTGGGGTTAGAGATACATCAGAAATACATCAGTCTGGTTCTAGGGGGCGCTCTACAAGAGCCATTGCACGCTTACGCCCAGCGTCAACCTAGACCTTTGCTTTGACCTGAATCTTCAGAAACAGTTGTGTGGGGTGACAAGAAATATTTCTGAATGTTCTATCATTTCTTTCTTTCCAGAGGTTCCACCAAACCAGGGCCAAAATTGATCTCCAAGATTTCGCTCTTTCCTTTCCCATGGAAGCATTTGTTCGCTGCCACCAGCTAACTAGGGAATCGTCATGAACTACCGCCATAGCCGGGCTCATGTTCAGCTTGCAGAGTGTCAGGTGCCAAACTTCCTTCACAAAAGAGCAAGAAGTAAGCAGGTGGGCAACAGTTTCAGGCTCTTGTAGACATAGCAGACACAGCGGATTATGGGGCCACCCTCGCTTAGCAAGGTTATCCGCCGTTAGACATCGATCTTGAGCAGCCAGCCAGACGAAGAACTGACATTTGGGAGGGGCATCCGAGCTCCAGGCCAGCTTCGCATAAGGTGGCCTAATGTTGGCAGTAAGAGTGGCAGCGTACGCCGAGCTGGAGGAAAACTGACCATCGTTTGTCCATCTCCAGGTTAGTGAATAATCTTGAGCCTGAGTGAGTTGGATCGGCTGCAACTCATTCCAAAGATTCATGAATTGCGTGATGGCCTCTTGACTTAACCACCGATAAATTTAAGCAATGCCATTTAATGTCACGGGATTATTTCAGGGTTAGCCGTTGATTGTGGATGTATTAAAGATTTTTCAGCTAAGGCATTCTAATGCTGTTGCACAGCCAGTATACCAACGATGAAACTTATTACTACCTTCTGATTTTTGCACTGTTAATGCTTATAGATTACATACCTCACTTTCATGAGATAAGTTAATTTTTTTGTACAGTGTCACCAAAATGCCAAGGCGCTGATGTCATTTTATTTTGGTTAAACTGCACACAAAATTATGAAGACAAGAGGAAAGGTGAAGAGTGGGCACCTCCTCCTCCGGCTGTTCTCTTGATACGTTCGATCAAGTTTTTATGTTTGATCGATTATCAAGATTGGGATAGCAATTTTTAAGGCCCCCCGAGTTCGAAATGATATTTACCTTGGAGGTACATGGTTTGCAATTTTTTTATACTGTCATTAGTTAATAATGCTAGTTACCTTCAGACTTTGGTATTTGGTTTAATGCTCATGCACAACTAGTATACCAATGCTGAAACTTGTTACCTTTACATTTTGTATTATTAATTCTTATAGAAATCTTCCAGTGCTAGTGTTATTGAAATATGTTCAGTAAAACCATTGTATTGTACCCTTTAATAAAATAACTACTCTACTGTTGCACTAGCCACTGGATTAGTGTATATTTGTAGTATTCGAATGGTCTTGCATTAGCGTATGGACATAAATAAAGTGTGGCAAGCTTTCCCAGATATGTGCTCAAGAAAACTCTACTACCTGTTTTTCTAAATACTAGACGTTTGTGTACATTAAATTGAACTGCGAAAACGTCTTATATTAAGGAACAAAGGGTGTAGAGTTCACTCAAATTGTCCCGGTAAAGCTAGTCACACCTTTGTTAAAATTAATGTTCATTATGTTATCGAAGGAGGTCTGTAAGTTTGTCTCTAATGCATGTTGACTACATACCTGACATCATGATGTAATGTTTAGTCATTTCCTTTTGTACAGTGTCACTGAATTGTTAAGGCGGTGAGGGAATTTTATTTTAGTTGAACTGCACAGAATATGCTTAAAAGAAGAGGAAAAGTCAGGAATCGATCATTCTTTCAGAAAGAAATATATATGCCTTTCTGACATCAGCCGCTATTGCCTTATTTATTCCTTTAAACAGGTGGTTAGAAACAGTCTTGCTACCTTTACCCACTAAGAAATGGGAACGCTTATATTTGTGAGTCTATGCTTCAACTAGTGCCACTTTTATAGTAATCACACTTTCAATATCTATGCAAACAGGGATGCTCGATTTTAGCGGAACTGCACAAAAAGTCCAACTGGTTCAACATTAGGAGCATGTTTTCTTCCAAACCTTTATATCCAATTGGTGGCACTATGATCTGTTCATAAAGAAGGTAGATGGTTTGCTACTATCTTGCTACTCTTTTTGTACTGTCATTAGATAGTAATACTAGTGGTTTGCATGTGAATTTATTGGCAGGGTGGACCTACATTGGAGGTGCAGGAAAGGATTCAATGATTGGATGCTCAATTTTGGTTGTATCGATTTCACCTCTTCCATCACTGCGAACATGGATATCCTTGGTCTGATGAAGAATAGGCACTATATTTCTGCTTTGAACATGCAAATCAATTCAGTATGAAATTGTCCAGGGCAAAACATGACTGTATCAAATTGTCCAGTGCAAAACATGACAGATGCTAAGCGAAAGAGACATGTTTAAACTAAAAATACAAGGTGGGGTATATGTTTACTAGCTGCTAGATATTTGTGCAGACAGAGATGTCTGCCCATTGCTATTTGGCAAACACACAAAGTGACCGCAATTTTGGTTAAACTGCAGAAGAGAATAGTATAGTCACTGCATGCAGTGCCATTTGAAAATAGACACAGAAAGATTGGATAGTCACTTCATGGACTGCAGAAAAGTAGTACTGTACTATTTATTGGCCAACACTAGGTGCTTCATTGCTTTGGTCTGATTATACAATGGGCATCATTTTTCCTAAGTTAAAGTTTGTATTCCAAAAATAGTCTCGCCGTGTGATCGAGAGAAGACCAAATCATATTGCAATGGATGTTACTCCATCATGTGTGGTTCATTCTCATGGTTCCAGCTGTTGGTGAAACCACTTAAGTTTGCAAGAGGAATTGTAGACTTCACAAACAAATTTGTCTTTCAGTCTGTACTGAATGTTGGCCAAGAGAAGCATCCATGTTAGTAGGAAGAACATATGTTTTTTCTAGATCTTTGCTTTTGGAGCTACATATTTGTATATGATTTGTGGATCATTGAGATGCATTAACATGTTGATCTTATGTATGGGAATCATACTAGTTGGTTTTAGTTGTGGCTGATCTTTGCTTTTGGAGCTACATATTTGTATATGATCTGTGAATCATTGAGATGCATTAACAGTTCCTTATATCTGTTCGCTCAGTGTTTACAAGTTACTGATCGATCACTAGCTAGCCTACGAATGCGCTCCTGGCAGTTTTAGTTGCGACGCAAGATCCGAAGTGGAAGTTTTTTGAATAAAAATGCCTACCTCTGAAGAAACTGACAAGCTGCTCTGAAGAAAATGCCATGCGAATCTGAAGAAACTGCCAGCGAAAACGTTCGCAAATGCCTTATCTCCTAGCTAAAGTTCATCAACTAATGCCCTCGGCTGCGACTCGTTGCATGCTGCTCCGCGTACTGGCTGCGAGCGATTTTGAGCGTCTGCATGCAGCCGGCCGTAATTAAGGTAGCTAACTGATGCGAAAAAAGATGCGCTTTAATTGTTGCGGGCCTTTTAAATCCGTGGAATCATTATTGACAAGGAGGGAGATGATTCGAGTGCACTCGTTTGACCGTCATGCCGGCGTGCGACCCAGCACGGACGGGAGGGGACGACACAGTCAGAATTTCAATTTCTCTAGTTTTCCACGGCAAGCTGGCGCGCTAAGCCATGCCTGCTTAATTATGCATTGAATTCTGATGACCGTTGCGCTACCTTCCGCCTATAAGTATTGTTTCCCGGCCTTCTATGGTGGCACCGTGACCCAACTCGCCCTATCCTCATAAGCCCCCACCGGCCCGAAGTCGCTCGCCACTTATCCTCGCTCTCACCACGTCCGCCATGCCCCCGCCCGTCCGCGATAGGCGAGGCCGGAGGCGGTCACCGCTGGAACTAGTGTTCGGTTTTTCACCGGAAGGCAGACGGAGGGATGAGGCATTCTATCGGTCTTTAGATGGCAATGCGGAGATCGAGGACTTGTTGGAGCGCTACCGCCTGGCGGAGGAGCAGGAGTTGTTGGAGCGCGACCGCTTGGCGGAGGAGCAGCGTATCGCCGATTTGCGCCGCCAGCGGTACATGGAGCAGCAGCGCACCGACGCTCTGAGTCGCGAGCAGAGAGCCCGCAAATGGGCCGACTACGTGGAGGCTGGCGCCCGGCAAATAGCCCTGGAGGCTGTCGGGCACGCACGCGTTCGCGACACCGAATTTTACTACCAGCTCGTCAAGTGGGTTTCCCGCTTAGAAGCTAAAGCTTCGGTGGACCACGCCGGCATGGAAAGGGCCAACGCGCGCGAGCAACGCGCCCTATCGCACCTCTGGCACGTTCGAGGCGAGGCGGAGGACGCCGGTGCCGGCGTTTAGCGTGTTCCGCAGATGGCGGCCGGCATCGTCTAGTTAGCTAAGAGTAAGTTAGTACTTGTACGCTACTAGAGTATTAGTGGGAGTAGATAGTTAGCTTGGCTATGATGGTTGTCAACGTGGAAGTTCAGTACTCTATATGTGGATCAGACCTGTTACTTTGCTCTGAATGTTGAACTTTTCGTTTGAACTTATGGAATGGGCTGTTATTTTTTTAAATGGGTTGTATTTTTTCTCCACGGGTTTAGAGGCTGACTTGTGGGCCTACCAAGTTGACGGTACACAATCAGGAGATGATTGTACGTGGAGAGGATGACAGCAGGGACCCGCCAAGGTCATGGCAGTATGCATGAAAGTGCCTTCTTATTTCAAGACAATAAAAAACTGGCTCCTCCTAATGGATTTCTGACATCTGGGTCCCATGCCATTGTCAACGTAGTCAATAAACGAGAGAATTGCACAACGAGCGGCTGACACCAGGGACCCAGCAGCTCGCCCTGTTATTTTTGTTTTGGTTTAATTTGATAAATGCCACTCCAAATCTGGTGTTTCTGAGAAATGCCACTGCAATTTCCAAACTTTGAAAAATGCAATTTGATGCCATTTCCAGTCGCATTTTTCGAAGTCTGGAGTGGCGTTTTTCAAAGTTTGCAAATTGCAGTGGCGTCTTCCAAAGTTTGCAAAAATTGTAGTGGCATTTTTCAAAGTTTGGAAATTGCAGTGGCATTTTTATGAATCGCCATAATTGGAGTGGCATTTATCTAATTTGTTTTTGAAACGGAAGCAGAGTGTCAACTGGGCTGTGCGGGGCATTCTGGCCTGTCTAGACAGCCTTCTCTTTTATGTTTACCACAGACCAGCCCAGTAGTTTTTTCTTTCTGAAAAAGGCTAGCCTAGTTTTTTTTTGTGATTTGCCAAGTAAGTCGCTTTGTCTGGCCTGTTGGGTTGCAAATCTTTCAAGACAAGGAAATGGCCTATCAGTAATGAGAAATGGGCTGTACAATTTTAAAACACATCAAACCGGCAATTAGTTTCAAATTTCTTTTTTTCATTTCGAGATTTTAAATTGCATTAATTTTTATGCGTGGACAATTTGTTGGATTTTATATTGATATACATTTATTTTTAAAATCAGTTTGAATGTGACTCGAAATTTCGGGATTAAAAACAGTTCGGACCGCACCGAAATATGCAAAATTTTGTATAATTTTTTAACCGTGGCCACAATATGGGCTGTAATGCTAACAAAAAGAATATGGGCTCCAAAAAAACCTTAAGAATTAGCAAATGGGCTGTAAATTATTAGAAATAATGGCAGATGGGCTGTATGCTGTTTCCACAGATTTGAGGCTTTCCTAAAAAAAGGTTGACGCACAAGCAGTGACTGTTGGATGTCCATCCAATGGCCGTCGTGCTTCTTAAATCTCTGCTCTTCCTGCTCCAGTCGCTCAAACAAGCGCCGGCGGGACTGCCTGCTCCCTCCTCCCCGCGGCCGGCTGTGCTGCCGCGCAGGCCTCACCTCCCCACCATACTCCCATCGCTGGCCTAGCCATCCCTCTACTCACCCACACCTGCTGTTATTCTCCGGCGACGGCAGACGAACCAGTAAACCCTCGTACAGTCGTACTCCCCTCCGCGTGGGAAACAACTGCCGAGTCTTCCATGCCTCCGTATCGTTCCCTTCCTAGGCCTCAACGACCGACATGCATCTGAAGTGGACTGTACATGGAGAGGCTGACAGCTGGATCCATGGCCGCACGCAAGGAAATGCCTCCTTATTACGCGCAAAATAATGATTCCTCCACCTGACATCTGGAACCCACCGAAAGGGCCTCTGTATTTCGCGAAAAAAACGTTACCACCGCTGATAACTCGGACCCACCAGCTATATCTTCGCACGCAAGGAAGTGCGTCCTTATTACACAAAAAAAAATGAATACTCCCCCTGCTAGCTGGGACCCAGTATAGTGGCAGGCTGACTTGTGGGCCTACTAAGTTGATGGGGACGGAGGGCTTTGTCAACTTACTCAATATGCATGATTCTAGCTCCAGTGACCGTACGATGTCCATCCAACGGCCGTATGTAGTGCTTCTTCAACCTCTAGTCTTCTTGCTCCAGCCGCCCAAACCAGCATCGGTCGTGCCTCGTACTCCTGCCTCCCGTGGCCGGCTGTGATGCGGCGGAGGTCTCACGGCCCCCTACTACTCCCACCGCTGGCCAGGCCATCCCTCTACTCACCCACACCCCCTGTTATTCTGCGCGACGGCAGCCTCACACCGCAGCGAACCAGTGAACCCTCATACTCCTCTACGCGTGGGCATCTACTGCCACGTCTTCCCCGGCTCCGCGTCGTCCCCTTCCTAGGCCTCACCGTCGTCCACCGCCCTGGTGCTCTCGGCGCAGCGTGGTCAACATGGTCAAGGAACGACTTCCATCGGAAGAGTACTGTACGTGGAGAGGCTGACAGCTGGGTCCACGGCAGCCGCAAGGAAGTGCCTCCTTATTACGCGGAAAATAATTATTCCTCCACCTGACAGTAGGGACCCACTGGACAGGCCACCGTATTTGGCGAAAAAAACATTTCCCCCTGACTGCTGGGACCCACCAGACGGGCCACCATATTTAGCGAAAAAACGTTCCCCCCACTGTCAGCTCGGACCCACCGGAAGTGCCGCCTTATTACGCACAAAAAAAATGAATACTCCCCCTGCTAGTTGGGACCCACCTTGGTGGGTGGCTGACTTGTGGGCCTACTAAGTTGACGGGGACGGAGTGCTTTGTCAACTTAGTCAATATGAATGATTCTAGCTCCAGTGACTGTACGATGTCCATCCAACGGTCGTAGTGCTTCTTCAACCTCTGGTCTTCTTGCTCCAGCCGCCCAAATCAGCGCCGGTGTAACCGCATGCTCCTGCCTCCCGTGGCCAGTTGTGCTGCCGCGGAGGCCTCACCGCCCCTACTATTCCCACCGCTGCCCAGGCCCTGCGGCGACGGCAGCCTCACACCGCAGCCGAACCAGTGAACCCTCGTACTCCTCTCCGCGCGGGCTTGCACTGCCGCGTCGTCCCCTTCCTAGGCCTCGCCGTCGTCCACCGCCCTGGTGCTCTCGGCGCGACGTGGTCAACGTGGTCAAGGAACGACTTCCATCGGAAGAGTACTATACATGGAGAGGCTGACAGCTGGGTCCACGGGCGCAGCAAGGAAGTGCCTCCTTATTACGCGCAAATTATTTATTCCTCCACCTGACAGCGGGGATCCACCGGACGGGCCACCGTATTTCGTGAAAAAACATTTCCCCCTGACTGCTGGGACCCACCAGCTACATCTTCGCACGCAAGGAAGTGCGTCCGGGCAAAAATAAAAAAACGAATCGCCCCCCTGACTGCTGGGACCCATCAGCTACATCTTCGCACGCAAGGAAGTGCCTGATAGTCGGGACCCACCTGGTCGAAGCGTATATAGCGTTGTCATTCTGGTCGCGAACGTGTACGTACATACTGGTCGATGTAGAGGCGCGCACGTAGCATGTACACGTACGTACAGCGGCCAGTGTGCAAGAAAGAAAATACGGCCACGTACATACATACAGGCAGGGTCTCGAACGCCTACTCGCGCATACGTACGGCCAGGGCTCGTGTACATGACTCGGTCGGAACGGAGAAACTGCGTCGTCGTCGTGTTCATGGGGAGGCAACGGAATGCGTCGTGTTCATCGGGAGGCAACGGAACGCGTGGGAGCCAACCGGCTTGGATGGAATAGCCGATGGAAACAAGGCCGAGCGGACCATAGAACGGAGGAAACGGCCTTGTGTTCGACCAACCACGGTCGAAACGGGATCCTGTTCATCGGGAGGGGTCTGGCGTACCGCAAAACAGAGGAAACGGACCTCCTACGGTCGAAACGGGGGTCCTGTTGATCGGGAGGGGTGTGGTGTACTGCAAAACGGAGGAAACGGACTTGTGTTGGAGCGCTACGGTCGAAACGGGGGTCCTGTTCATCTCGAGGGGTGTGGCGTACCGCAAAACAGGACTCCACGGGATAGTGTTCATCTCCACCGTCAACCCCCTCTAGCCTCCACGGGCTACTGTTCATCCACCGTCAACCTCCTCCAGCCTCCACCTGCGACTGTTCATCCACGGGCTCCTGTTCATCCAGCCTCCACCGCGCGCTACTCCACCGGCTAATGTTCAACCAGCCCTCTCCACGGGCTCCTGTTCAACCACCCCTCCACGGGCTACTGTTCATCCAGCCCTCCACCGTCTACTGCTCATCCTGCCCTCCACGGGGTGGTCGTATTCATCCAGCCCTCCACGGGATCCTGTTCATCCAGCCCCAACCGGCTCGATCGATCGGGGTCCTGTTCATCCAGAGGCAACACCACGGGGTCCTGTTCATCCACCCCCATCGGGAACTATTCATCCAAACCCCCCGAGCAACGCTCATTGTTCATCCAGAGGCAACACCACGGGGTCCTGTTCATCCACCCCCACCGGGAACTGTTCATCCAAATCCCCCAGCAACGCTCACTATTCATCCAGAGGCAGCTTCGATCGGCTTCAGTTAGCAGCAGTAGCGAAGGAATCGCTCGATCGGGTTCAGTTAACAGCCATCGATCGATCCTTGGGTTCAATAACGTGTAGCCTGCAGTGCAATCGCTCGGGTTCAGTTAGAGCCCAATGCCTCGCTCGGGTTCAGTTAGAGCCCAACGCCTCACACCCACGCGCGTGTGTGTACGAGAGAAACGCGCATCGCTCGGCCCCGACCACCCATCGTAACCGGGAACACCCCGATATTTTCCTCGCCCTCGCTTCTACCACGGTTTTTTCCGTCATGGACGGCCCAAAGAATGTCATGCAGCTGCGTCTCCGGCCCGCCCAGGATGAAAAGCCCATTTTCTGTCTTGATTTTTTGTCATAGAAGTAGGACCCCACCACATCTATGATGATACCGGGTTTTGTCACAATTATCGTCATAGAAGTGTCATAAGTATGACAGAAAAAATTTCATTCGGCCCAAAATGTCACGGATGTGTCTTTTTTTTGTAGTGTTTGCGTTCCAGATCTTAGTGTCCTCAAGTGTGCGGTGTTAGGTGATAGGCGATATAACTTGGGGGCTATTCTTGCGAGGAGGTTACATCTTAATGCTAAGGATGGAGATTTATTCGGTGGGATTTATGCAACTCATTTAGCTAATTATTTGTGTGTACCCATAAGAGGGTACGATATTGAGTTGCCACCTGCTTTTCTAGACTATGATGCTATGTACGCTACCAGTTTATTAAGAGGAACGATCAGACCCTCCAGTACCGACTAATCTTTGATAGACGACGCGCCATCCATGTTACTCTTCCTGCTCCTGCCTTCTTTAACTTTTAGGCAAATGGAAGATATTTTATAACTTCAGAGGAGGCAAATAAGTATGAGAGAACAGCAGAGGTTGCGCGTCTTCACGCTGCAGCCCTTCAGGTAGTAGCTGATGCATCTCAGTACAACCCCGACTACAACTTTGGATATCCACCAGGCCAGCCGTGGGCCTAGACCAACTTAGGCCAAAAGCCAAATCTTGGGGGAGTACGTATTTCTCACCGACATTACATTCATGTTCACACACTCATTTCAATTGTCGGTGTTCATACTTTTTCATTGTATTATCCATGTTAGTTTATTTCTTTTTTCCGCTTTCTTCTTGTGTGTTTGATAAAACCTTAAGAAAAACCAAAAAATTAGTTGTGGTTAGTTTATTTTCTATGCATGCTTAGTTGTAGTATTAAAAGAAAACCCAAAAATATTTCTCGTTCTTCATTTGCTTGTTGGGAGCTTTCCCGTGTAAATAGTTTTTATCGTTCTTGTTTATTTTCTTCAGAAAAAACAAAAACTCCAAAAACAATTAAGTGTGTTTCTTTGAAGTTCTTTTCTTTTCTTTGGGGGTCGAGAGGAGAAGACCACGATGAAAGTGTTGAGTGGCTCTCATGTGCATTATTGTTGATCTAACAAAGAACCCATATTACCTTGTCTTCTCCTTTGATTAAATGTTGCAGATTCCAGCTTAGTCCAATGCACGTGCACTATTATTTATTATCCACACCGTTCGGTCGTGCAAGTGAAAGGCAATAATGACGATATATGATGAAATGATTGAGATGAGGAAAAGCTGGTATGAACTCGACCTATCTTGTTTTTATAAATATGATTAGTTCATCGTTCCTAATTCAGCCTATTATGAATGAAACATGTTTGCAATGAAAATTAGAGAATATAGTTACTCATTCCATGCTTAATTAGCTAGGAGTTTATAATGGTTTACCTTGCGTGCCAACATGGAAATTAAAATGGTTGTGATGTAGTATGATAGGATGGTATCCTCCTTTGAATGATTCGAGTGGCTTGACTTGGCACATGTTCACGCATGTAGTTGAAGCAAAATCAACATAGCCTCTACGATATTTATGTTCATGGTGATTTATATCCTACTCATGCTTGCACTCAGTGTTGGTTACTCTCAATGCATGTTTATGACTGTTGTCGCTCTCTAGTTGCTCATTTCCCATTCTTTTTCTAGCCTTCACTTGTACTAAGCGGGAATACTGCTTGTGCATCCACTTCCATAAACCCCAAAGTTGTTCCATATGAGTCCACCATACCTACCTATATGCGGTATTTACATGCTGTTCCAAGTAAATTTGCATGTGCCAAACTCTAAACCTTCAAATGATAATCTGTTTTGTATGCTCGAATCGCTCATATACCAAATAGGTCTGTCAATATCTTCCATGCTAGGTGGGTTATTCTCATGATGAGTGGACTCCGCTCATCATTCACGAGAAAACGGCTAGTAACCGAGATGCCCAGTCCCATGCTCAAATCAAATCAAAATACTTGCAAACAAAACTCCCCCAGGATTGTTGTTAGTTGGACGGTACCCGTTGTTTTGGACCAGCCGTGGCTTGTGCTTGTTGGTGGTGGGGCGTATAGAATTTACCATTCTGTTTGGGAACCGCCTATAATGTATGTAGCATGGAAGATACCGAGATCTCTTGGTTGTTATGTTGACAATGAAAGCATGCCACTCAAATATTATTTACCTCTATTTCAAAACTCGAGCTCTGGCACCTCTGCAAATCCCTGCTCCCCTCTGCGAAGGGCCTATCTATTTACTTGTATTGCTGAGTCATCATCCTCTTATAAAAAGCACCAGTTAGAGAGCACCACTGTCATTTGTATGCATTGTTATAATTTATATTGAGTATGACTGTGACTGGATCTCTTTTACCATGAATTACAATGTCTAGTCAGTCCTTGATCTTTAGGGGTGCTCTGCATTTATGTTTTGCGGTCTCAGAAAGGTCTAGCGAGATACCATCTTGTTATATCATATCATGATTGTTTTGAGAAAGTGTTGTCATCTAAGATTTATTATTATTGCTCGCTAGTTGATTATGCCATTGATATGAGTATATGTGAGACCTAAACGTTATTGTGAATATGGTTAGTTCATGATCTTTGCTGAAAACTTGAATGCTAGCTTTACATATTTGCAACAATAAGATCAAGCAGAGTTTGTAAAAGTTTTTCTTTATCACTTTGAGTTTGTCAACTGAATTGCTTGAGGACAAGCAATGGGTTAAGCTTGGGGGAGTTGATACGTCTCTATAGTATCTACTTTTCCAAACTCTTTTGACCTTGTTTTGGACTCTAACTTGCATGATTTGAATGGAACTAACCCGGACTCACGTTGTTTTCAGCAGAATTGCCATGGTGTTATTTTTGTGCAGAAAATAAAAGTTCTCGGAATGACTTGAAACTCCACGGAGATGATTTTTTGGAATTAATAAAAATTATTGGCGAAAGAATCAACTGAAGGGGGCCTACACCCTGGCCACAAGGGTGGGGGTGCGCCCTCCGTCCTTGTGGCCCCCTGGACCTCCACCGACCTCTACTCCAACTCCATATAATCACATCCGAGGAGAAAAATATCAGAGAGAAGGATTCATCATGTTTTATGATACAGAGCCGCCGCCAAGCCCTGTTCTTCCTCCAGAGGGCAGATCTGGAGTCCGTTCGGGGCTCCGGAGAGGGGAATCCGTCGCCATCATCATCATCAACCATCCTCCATCACCAATTTCATGATGCTCACCGCCGTGCGTGAGTAATTACATCGTAGGCTTGCTAGACCGTGATGGGTTGGATGAGATTTACCATGTAATCGAGTTAGTTTTGTTAGGGTTTGATCCCTAGTATCCACTATGTTCTAAGATTGATGTTGCTATGACTTTGTTATGCTTAATGTTTATCACTAGGGCCCGAGTGCCATGATTTTAGATCTGAACCTATTATGTTTTCATGAATATATTTGTGTTATTGATCCTATCTTGCAAGTCAATAGTCACCTATTACGTGTTATGATCCGGCAAACCCGGAGTGACAATAGTTGGGACACTTCCCGGTGATGACCGTAGTTTGAGGAGTTCATGTATTCACTAAGTGCTAATGCTTTGGTCCGGTACTCTATTAAAAGGAGGCCTTAATATCCCTTAGTTTCCAATAGGACCCCGCTGCCACGGGAGGGTAGGACAAAAGATGTCATGCAAGTTCTTTTGCATAAGCACGTATGACTATATTCGGAATACATGCCTACATTATATTGATGAATTGGAGCTAGTTCTGTGTCACCCTATGTTATAACTGTTGCATGATGAATGCCATCCGGCATAATTATCCATCATTGATCCATTGCCTACGAGCTCATTTCATATTGATCTTTTCTTCGTAACTTTTCCGTTCCACTGTTACAATTGCTACAAAACTGCTACTGTTAATTTTGCCACCGTTACCGCTACTTCCATACTACTTTGCTACTAAATACTTTGCTGCAGATATTAAGTTTTTCAAGTGTGGTTGAATTGACAACTCAGCTGCTAATTCCTGAGAATATTCTTTGGCTCCCCTTGTGTCGAATCAATAAATTTGGGTTGAATACTCTACCCTCGAAAACTGTTGCGATCCCCTATACTTGTGGGTTATGAGGTACCCAGAAATGTACCTAACAGAGAGCATGTGAGGCTGACAGTGGGCCCGTTGACTGGGTCAACTACCCAGTTAGCAGAGGCTGACTGGTGGGTCCAACTGCTGAGTCAGCAGGCTGACTCAGCCAGCCTTATCCATATAGTGCCAGGGCCCCACATGTCATATACAGACCATTGTTTAAATTAACTAAAAGGGGTTAATTAGCAGGTGGACCCCAACTGTCAGTGCCTGAATTAGTTGTTTGTTGGATTTAATCTAATCCTATCGCTACAGTAAAGGGGCCCACACATTAGCGGCTGTTTCGTGGCCAGATTAGTGGCCAAACCACCTGGGCCCACCTTTCGGTGACCCAGGGCGGTCGCACGCCGACGAAAACGCTCCAGCGACGCCAGAACACGGTGGAGGGCGTCCAGATTCGTCGTCCGGCGGCCAAAGGAGGTGCGGAGGGGCTCATTTGAATGGGCGGAGCAAGCCACATCCAACGGCGCTAAGGGCGGGGGTTGGGGGGGCTAGATCGCGGAAGTTGCTACGAGGCACGGGAGGACGAGCAGATGGCTGTGTAGGGTTCCTGGCAAGCCCAGGAGCTCAACGCAAAGCTCGGTTGTGAACGACGCATGCGGTGGCCACGGCGGCAAGCTACGGCAACGGCAGCGAGCAGCTAGGGGACGCGCGGGAGACAGAGGAGACAGGGAGAAGGAAGGAGATCTCATAGAGAGCCTACATGTGTGCTAAGTGGGCTCGGGGGAGGCCTGGAGCAGATGGCGCAACGGCGGCGATCTCCAGCGACCGAGGAGGAAGATGGGGTTGATTCGATGACGCAGAGGCTCCGGGCTTGGTCTCGTGGGCGAGGAAGGTGTATCAGTCGACGATAGTGCTCCCTGAGTTGGTCGCACGGCGCGGGGATGACAGTGGCCATGGCTACAACATCGGCCATGGCGACGACGGTTCGGCCTTAACCATGGTAGGGACACAACGGATAGCCACCGCGTGGCTAATCCGGGGCATGGACGTAGCACGTGATGTCTACTACGCAACCTTCTTGTAGACGTTGTTGGGCCTCCAAGTGCAGAGGTTTGTAGGACAGTAGCAAATTTCCCTCAAGTGGATGACCTAAGGTTTATCAATCCGTGGGAGGCGTAGGATGAAGATGGTCTCTCTCAAGCAACCCTACAACCAAATAACAAAGAGAATCTTGTGTCCCCAACACACCCAATACAATGGTAAATTGTATAGGTGCACTAGTTCGGCGAAGAGATGGTGATACAAGTGCAATATGGATGGTAGATATAGGTTTTTGTAATCTGAAAATATAAAAATAGCAAGGTAACTAATGATAAAAGTGAGCGTAAACGGTATTGCAATGCTAGGAAACAAGGCCTAGGGTTCATACTTTCACTAGTGCAAGTTCTCTCAACAATAATAACATAATTGGATCATATAACTATCCCTCAACATGCAACAAAGAGTCACTAATAGCGGAGAACAAACGAAGAGATTATGGTAGGGTACGAAACCACCTCAAAGTTATTCTTTCTGATCAATCCATTGGGCTATTCCTATAAGTGTCCCAAACAGCCCTAGAGTTCGTAGTAAAATAACACCTTAAGACACACATCAACCAAAACCCTAATGTCACCTAGATACTCCAATGTCACCTCAAGTATCCGTGGGTATGATTATACGATATGCATCACACAATCTCAGATTCATCTATTCAACCAACACATAGAACCTCAAAGAGTGCCCCAAAGTTTCTACCGGAGAGTCAAGACGAAAACGTGTGCCAACCCCTATGCATAGGTTCATGGGCGAACCCGCAAGTTGATCACCAAAACATACATCAAGTGTTCTCAAATCATTAAAGACTCAATCCGATAAGATAACTTCAAAGGGAAAACTCAATCCATTACAAGAGAGTAGAGGGGGAGAAACATCATAAGATCCAACTATAATAACAAAGCTCGCGATACATCAAGATCGTATCATCTCAAGAACACGAGAGAGAGAGAGAGAGAGATCAAACACATAGCTACTGGTACATACCCTCAGCCCCGAGGGTGAACTACTCCCTCCACGTCATGCAGAGTGCCGGGATGATGAAGATGGCCACCGATGGGGGATCCCCCCTACGGCAGGGTGCCGGAACAGGGTCCCGATTTGTTTTTGGTGGCTACAGAGGCTTGCGGTGGCGGAACTCCCGATCTATTATGTTCCCCGAAGGTTTTAGGGTATATGGATATATATAGGCGAAAGAAGTCGGTAAGGGGGCCACGAGGGGCCCACGAGGGTGGAGGGTGCGCCCAGGGGGTGGGCACGCCCCCCTGCCTCGTGCTCTCCTCGTTGATCCCCTGACGTGCACTCCAAGTCTCCCATATTGCTTTCTTTCCAAAAATAACTTTTCCGAAGGTTTCATTCCGTTTGGACTCCGTTTGATATTCCTTTTCTGCGAAACACTGAAACAAGGGAAAAAACAGAAACTGGCACTGGGCTCTGGGTCAATAGGTTAGTCCCAAAAGTAATATAAAAGTGCATAGTAAATCCCATAAAACATCCAAGATGGATAATATAATAGCATGAATACTTCATAAATTATAGATACGTTGGAGACGTATCAGCATCCCCAAGCTTAATTCCTGCTCGTCCTCGAGTAGGTAAATGTTAAAAGAAATAATTTATATAGTGTGAATGCTAGCACGTGCATAAGTTTGATCAATGATAATTTCAATCACCTTTTCTAGCATCATTATATGTCATAACAGTAGCTCAACTCATAGAACTTTTCATGATCAAGTAACAAACTATTCACATGTTAAAGTATAGATCATAAACTTTCTTGAAAACTAACAAACCATGTTATTAGTCATCAAACAATTACAATTCATCTTATTTTCAGGAAGAGTCTATGTAAGAGCTTTGATTTAGCAAACTTCACATACTCAACTATCATTTAGTCTTCCATGATACTCAAAGCATATTTTTAGAACAAATGGTATTCATCGAACACAGAGAAACATATGGGCTTAATGTTTCGCCTCCCAACCTTTTACCTCAAGGGTAATGTCAACAGTAATAATTCATGCTCAAATATATTTGAATGGCCATATATGCTTAGATTTTTCCATCATATGATGCTTGACAACTAAAGAGTAGGTTGGAATGAGAAGGAATAATACTGACTCTTGCATAAAAGTAAAAGATAGGCCCTTCGCAGAGGGAAGCATGGATTTTTAGAGGTGCCGGAGCTCGAAGCAAAAACAGAGATGAAAATAATTTTGAGAGGTATGCTTTCATTGTCAACATAACGACCAAGAGTTCCCAATATCTTCCATACTAGATACATCATAGGCGATTCCCACGCAGAAAGGTAAAGATTTTACTCCCCCTCCACCAACGATCACACTCCACGGCTTGTTCGAAACAACGGGTGCCGTCCAACTTTCAACAATCCTGGGGGAGTTTTGTTTAAATTATTTGCGAATTTGTTTTTGATCTTTTGATCATACGACTGGGCATCCCAGTTACCAGCCATTTTCTCATGAATGATGAGCGGAGTCCACTCATCGTGAGAATAACCCACCTAGCATGGAAGATACTGCTAGCCCCTAGTCGTTACATGAGCGATTCGGGCATACAAAACAGAATATTATTTGAAGGTTTAGAGTTTGGCACATGCAAATTTACTTGGAACGGCAGGTAAATACCGCATATAGGTAGATATGGTGGACACTCATGGAAGAAACTTGGTTCAAGGATTTTGGATGCACAAGCAGTATTCCCGCTTAGTACAGATATTTTGGCCAGCAAAGGATTCTAAATAGCAAGCACCACATGTTAGAGGATCCATAACAATATAACTTCTATATAAATATACCCAAGCATAACTCATTACGTTGTCTTCCTTGTCCAACTTCAACTAATTTGCTCAGGTTTGAAAATAATTAATGGGGCTCACAATCATAGAAGATGTCCAAGATAGTATATTTATATGTGAAATCTCTCTTCCTTCAATATTCTTTCATGAATTGTTCAAGTGACCAATACAATGTTTGCTAACCTTCAAAAAATTTACCACCTCTACTTCTTATATGTGAAGTCATTACTCCCCATAGGATAAACATAAGAAGCATATATAATTTCAGATTTATGACATTCAAATCATTCAACCATTTACTCATAGGATATAAGTGAAGCACACGAGTAAATGACAAACTACTCCAAAAAGATATAAGTGAAGATCAATGAGTAGTTAAATAATTATTTAGCTATGTGAAGACTCTCTCTCATTTAAGAATTTCAGATCTTGGTAATTTATTCAAACAGCAAGCAAATCTAAAGAAAATAAAATGACGCTCCAAGCTAAACACATATCATGTGGTGAATAAAAATATAGCTCCAAGTAAAGTTACCAATGAACGAAGACTAAAGAGGGGATGCCTTCCGGGGCATCCCCAAGCTTAGGCTCTTGGTTGTCCTTGAATATTACCTTGGGGTGCATTGGGCATCCCCAAGCTTAGGCTCTTTCCACTCCTTATTCCATAGTCCATCGAATCTTTACCCAAAACTTGAAAACTTCACAACACAAAACACAACAGAAAACTCGTGAGCTCCGTTAGCGAAAGAAAACAAAACACCACTTCAAACTACTGTAATGAACTCATTCTTTATTTATATTGGTGTTAAACCTACTGTATTCCAACTTCTCTATGGTTTATAAACTATTTTACTAGCCATAGATTCATCAAAATAAGCAAACAACACACGAAAAACAGAACAGTGTGTAGTAATCTGTAACTAAAGCAAACTTCTGGAACTCCAAAAATTCAGCCAAAATAGGAAGACCTAAACAATTTGTTTATTGATCTGCTGCAATTGGAACCAGTATTTTATCACGTTCTGGTGATTTTAAACAATTGTTTTCGCGAACAGAAAGTTCCTGGAATTTTCAGCAAGATCAAATAACTATCATCCAAGAAGATCCTATAGGTTTAACTTGGCACAAACACTAATTAAAACATAGAAACAAATCTAAACAGAGATAGATTAAATATTTATTCCTAAACAGGAGCAAAAGGCAAAGAACTAAAATAAAATTGGGTTCCCTCCCAACAAGCGCTAACGTTTAACGCCCCTAGCTAGGCATGATGGTTTCAATGATGCTCACATAAGACATAAGAATTGAAACATAAACAGAGCATCATGAAGAATATGACTAGCACATTTAAGTCTAACACACTTCCTATGCATAGGGATTTTGTGAGCAAACAACTTATGGGAACAATAATCAACTAGCATAGGAAGGCAAAACAAGCATGACTTCAAAATTTTCAACACATAGAGAGGAAACTTGATATTATTGCAATATGTAGAAGCATATGATCCTCTCTCATAATAATTTTTAGTAGCATCATGAATGAATTCAACCGTATAACCAGCACATAAAGCATTCTTTTCATGATCTACTTGCATAGAAATTTTACTACTCTCCACATAAGCAAAATATTTCAAATTCGGAATAGTGGGAGTATCATAAGAAACTCAAATACTATAAATTGTTTCCACATTAAATGAGTAATGTTGAGAAAAGGGTAATCATAATCATGACAAGTTTTATAAATATAATCATCACTACTTTTTATAGCATAAGTTTCATCACAATAATCATCATAAGTAGCAACTTTGTTCTCATCATAATCAATTGAAACCTCTTCCAAGATAGTGGAATAATTACTAAATAAAGTCATGACCTCTCCAAATCCACTTTCATAATTATCATAATAAGATTCAACATCCTCCAAAATAGTGGGATCATTACTTCCTAAAGTTGACACTCTTCCAAACCCACTTTCATCAATATAATCATCATAAGTAGGAGGCATGCTATCATCATAACAAATTTGCATATCAAAACTTTGGAGGCTAAAAATATCATCTTCATTAAACGTAGCATCCCCAAGCTTGGGACAAACATTAATTGCAGCAAATATATTCTCAAAAACATCATGTTCTTCAAACATAGCATCCCCAAGCTTGAGCCTTTTCATATCATAAGCATAATCTGTAGGAGATATTGGTTCATTCATGAACTTAGTATGGTTCCAAGATGGCTTTTGTCAATGGGACACTACTGCAGGTAGTTTCTCCATAACTCAGTCTGAGGAATCCAGGTTCGACCTGTGATTCACATACATAAAAGCCAAGTCCGCACAAAATATGAATTTTGTGAAAGCGTGAAAATGCGAGGATATGCAGAGATAGACACGGAGCTAAAGTTGTCAGATCCAATGGACATCAGGCTATACCACATGCGAAGAATTTTTTACACCAGTATGCCATAGGTGTGAAGTGCAATAGCACTAACTGGATTATTGACTCTAGTGCAAGTGGGAGTCTGTAGGAGATATGCCCTAGAGGCCATAATAAATGATATTATTTATCTCCGAGTTCATAAATATGTTTATGTTCCATGCTATAACTGCAATGATTCTCGAGTCTGCAATATCCACGAGGCTCGGAGGAAGACTCATATACACGTGTGGAATAATAAGCGGTAAGAAGTATTCCTAGTCTGGCCTCTAAGACTAGCTCAAGTGTTGCATGATGGTTCTGTTTTCCTGATCATGGGCATGTCTATGCTAGAAAATTTGAGGGCACAATGTTAAGAGAACATTTGCGTTGAATCGACCTGGATTGATGTTATGCTAAGAGATTCATTCGTCACAAGTTAATGGTGCATAACACAGAGATGGTTAACGTTTGCATGATTCCTTAGACCATGAGAGTATCGAGTTTCTTCATGCTGGCTTCATGAACTTTGGGGCTTGTTAAACGTCATCCGTAAATGGGTGGCTATTACGGCGGCTTACGGGTTCATGGAAAAGTGTGTCAAGTAACTTGATAGCTCAAGATTGGGATTTGCTCCTCCGATGATGGAGAGATATTCTCGGGCCCTCTCAGTATTATGGTATCCATCATCATCTGGCCAGACACAGTGTGATTTGATCACTGGGATGCCGGAACACGGAAACGAGAAAAGAGAACAAAACCGGTAACGAGGTAACTTGCATGGTGGACAAATTGTTCGTCCACGGGGATGCAACAAATCTCACCTCAGGTGTTTGTGACATATCACGAAGCAACAGGAATAGCTCACTGCAACTGGAGGTTCACTCGAATATTCATTCGTGTGGGTATCTGCTGAATATGGATGTCCACGGCTCCGATGTTGACATTGATCGGAAGGGGTTCCGGGTCATGTCTATACTTCACCAAACCTGTAGGGTCACACGCTTAAGGTTCATCTATCTCCAGAATACTAGACAGGGAGTCTGAGAGAAAATCATCGAAAAAGTTTCGGACACCGAAAAGTTTCGGACAACGGAAAAGTTCCGCAGAGAGAGGTCACCGGATGAGTTTCGGTGAAACCGAAATAGTTGTTTCGGGGTATGCCATTAAATCAAAATGGTTTCGGCACATGCCTGATAATTCTTGGAGGGTGCCAGAATCATTCTGGAAACTTTTTGGAATTTTCAGAAATAAAAACCGGAATGTTCCGGAGCTGCAGGAACCGGTTCAGATGCTTTTCGCAGATGAAAATCACTAAACTGGAATTGTTCTAGAACGCGTTGAAAATTGTTATGGTGGGTATTGGAAATGTTCTAAGCCCACATAAATATTTTCAGTTTGAACGGACGCTGAAAAATGTCGTCGTGAATAGTGAAAGTGCTTTTTGGGATATTTTATGGAAAGCCACCTTTTGGGGCTTTGCCCAAAAGATCTAGGGATGACATGGATGGATTGGGAGGCCCTCATGGGGGCCCCCCAAGGGGTGTGGCCGGCCACACTTGGGGCTCCACCTTGGAGCCCCTCTTGTTCCTTGGTTTCACTCTTATGCCCTTGAGGAAGGACTTCATTCATGTGCATTTTGGGTTTTTGTGTTAAACTACCCTACCCCTTGGGATTTCCTATAAATGGAGGTGGAGGGGCAGCTCTCCACACTCACTCTTTCTCACATACAAGTGCCATGCATGATCTGGCTTCTCTCTCCCTCCCAGCGAAATAGTTTCGTAGAGCCGAAAGGCTGTCTGGGTTCCGGCAGGAACTAGTTCTGGACGGCGAAGCCCTGCCGGATAGATGACGCCCTATGTGTGCAACTCTGTAGAGAGGTCGTAGTTTCGATCTTAGTGCCCGAGGGGCTGTTCGAGAATGCCTCCCGAAGGGCTGTCCAAGTGACGGTCCGAGTTCTATGAGTCCTCCCGAAGGGTTGTCCGAGTGAACGTCCGAGTTTTGAAGGTCCTCCCGAAGGGCTGTCCGCAACATCGTCCGGGGGACTGTTCGACCGCCTCCCGGAGGGCTGTCTGAGGAGCAGATGAGGGTATACATCCTCGCGGTTGGGAGGTTGTAAATCCTAGCTGCGGGGGTCTGCACCGCCGATCATCATCGACTCTACTTCCCGCCGCGCTACGAGTCGGTAACGAAAAAGATCAAACCATGTATGCAGTCTCCATAGTGGTCCTGGGCTGGTGCGTAGGTCGGAAATTTTTTGTTTTCTGTCGCGTTACCCTACAGTGGTATCAGAGCCAGGTTATGCGTAGATGCAGATTGCGATCTAGAATACATGGAGATGTATGGGTGTTGCATAATATAATTAGGTAGTAGATGAGTTCTATTACTAAAAATTATTTGTGCGGGTAGCAGATGAAATATGTTACCCGATGTTCTTGTTGCTTCCCTTAAATTTGCGTAGTCCTGATCTTGACAGCATTGTGGAATCTGACAAAGTTCTGGAAATCCGCGATCCTTTCATGCTGCTCCTGAGCATGCTGCTTGACAGATCAACGAAGTGCTAACAGTTCTTTGGGTTCCACTTTAGTCTAAGAAAGATGGATGTTTCGCAGATTAAAGGGCAATGCAGATATGATCTGCACGGGGGTCATGCATATGACGAAGTTCAGTGTGGGGCTTGAGATTTTATTATCTCGTGTTTCATACACCCCGATAAGTTAATCTAGCGCTTGAATTATCATTGTAGCGACCAGACCTCAAATGGTCTGTGCTGCTGTGCACCAGTGTCATCCCTGGATCAGTAATGCTGACACGCACGGTACAAATGGAGGATTTATAACAGAGTAGCAATCACACACTTATTACATCGAATATCTCCAAAGAGAATAAGTATGATAAACATGGCTTAAGGCCATCTAACAACGATAACAGCGGAAGACTTGGAAGATAAGTGAGTCCATCAACTCCAGCGGCATCACTGAGTATAAGACCACGACCTAAGGCACCTTACTCGTCGTCTGAAAAGTCTGCAACATGAAATGTTGCAGCCCGAAAATGGGTCAGCACATAGAATATGCTGGCAAAGTAACACATAGAGAATAATGAACAATAATAATGCTATACTACATGCATATATGGCTGGTGGAAAGCTCTATGGTTACAGTTTTGCGGAAAGCCAATTTTTCCCTACTGCAAAGGAATAAATTTTATTTAACTATCATGGTGGTTGTTAAACATTGAGAAGGTACCTCCAACTCAATCCCAATTAAGTATCATCATTAACCCAACAAAATTAATTAAAAGTAACATAGTGATGAGATACAAATGATAATCCAGGTACTAGATACTCAAGTTGTCCATAACCGGGGACACGGCTAACCATGATTAGTTTGTACACTCTGCAGAGGTTTGCGCACTTTTCCCCACAAGACTCGATCGCCTCCGCTTGATTCTCGCACTACATGATGTTTGAGAAACGGATGACCGAGCCACAGTCTTTCAGAAACAATCACTCTTTACTCTGGATGGACCGGTACACCTACTTTCCCCTACATCTGCTAGCCCACCTCTTCAAGAGATCTTGTAACCTACTCAACTATGCTAGAGCCCATAATAGCTTGTGGCTGCACACGGAAGTTTCTAGCATGAACAATCTTATGATCCCTTTGAGCCTGGGTGGCGGTCCTTATACAAACAGACAACACTGGGTTCTCCAGGTGCCTCAATCCACCCAGATGTGAGTTTTAGTTGCCACTTTAAGTTGAACCATTAATAAACATCTCACATCTGTCATGAATATCTCTCAAACCCAATCCACGTCTACGAGCATAGCATGGCAATAATAAAAGCAACGTAGAAGTAACTCCCAAGGGTTTGAATAGAAAATAGGTAATAGGTACTACCTCAACTACTTCCCAATACCCACAATTTAATTAGATCCTAATCATGCAAGTGTTTGAGGAATAGATCTAATGCAGTAAAACTGGGTATGAAAAGTATGATCAAAGTGTTACTTGCCTTGCTGAAGATCCGCAAAACCTAACGAGTCAAAGTAACAAGCGGCACACTCCGGGTACTCTATCGCAAGCAAACAAGCATACAATTAGTACTCATCTAATGCACAGGTAAAACTCGAATGAAAGATCCAACCAGAAAGTTCAACTTAAGAACTCCGGTTTGCAAAAAGAATCAACTCGAAAGAAGCAACGAAAGTCAAACGGCGAAAGAAAGTAGCTTCGTTTACTAATCTGGATCTAGGTCAAATTTTACTGTAGAAAAACTTGTTTGTAGGTTAAAAGGAAAGTGAATTTCGAGACGAAACTCTAGGCGCTTGAATCGCCTGATTCCGATAAACGAGCGAGAAGTTAAACAGAAACGAAGATTCGATCAGAAATCGAATCTGAGATAATCACAGAAAAATCCGATGGAAAAGAAAAACGGACGAACGGTTAAAGAACGGACATTCGTTAACAGACAAAAACCGACGAACGCGTTCGTCAAAATAATAAAACCGAAAAAAAACCGATCTAGGGTTTTTTTTAAACGAAAGGGTTTTTTTTAGAAAACCGGCAAAACGAACGGGGCAGTACCTCGTCGGGGCGGGGCTCCGGCGGGGCTCCGGCGGCTCGGGGCGAGGGGCGGCGAGGGCGCGGGTGCGGCGGGGGTGCGGGGTGCGAGGCGGCGGCGAACGGCGGTGGCTCGGCGTCGGCTCGGGCTCGGTCCGGCGGCGGCGAGGCGGGCAAGGCGGGCGGCGGCGGCGAGATGAGAGGAGAGGGGGGGTGCGGGGGTATATAAAGGGGGAAGGGGGGAGAGCTCGGCTTGGAGGAGGGGGCGGCCGGGCGGCGTGCGGCGGCGGGACTCGACTCCCGTGCGCGAGGAGGACGACGCGCGGGCGGGCCGGCGGCCTGGTGCGGCTAGGCTTGGCCCAGCGCGGAAAATAATTCAAAAAAAAATAAATAAAAGTCACAAAAATAAAAAATAAATTTTCCCCTTCTAGTTAGAAAATCTAGAATAGGGTGAACATTTTTTTAAATCAAAATAAATATTTTGAAAACATGCAATATTTTTAATGCAATAAAAATTGCAAATAAAATCCAGATAAAATCCAATAAATGATTTTAACATTTTTCCTCCAGTATTTCAATTGTTTTGGAGAAGTCATATTTTCTCCTCTCGTTTATTTTTAAAATGAAATATTCTTCCGGAGAGAAAATAATTAAAACCAAAATCCTCGTCTTATTATTTGATGAAAATCAAATATGAAAATTCGAGAAAAAATCCCCAACTCTCTCCGAGGGTCCTTGAGTTGCTTAGGATTTATCGAGGATTTGTCAAAATGCAATAAAACATGATATGCAATGATGATCTATGTATAACATACCAAATTGAAAATTTGGGATGTTACAAACCTACCCCCCTTAAGATGAATCTCGCCCTCGAGATTCGGGTTGGCTAGAAAACAGGTGGGAGTGGTCTTTCCGTAGATCTTATTCTCGCTCCCAGGTGGCTTCATCCTCCGTGTGGTGACTCCACTAGACTTTGCAAAACTTGATAACCTTGCTGCGGGTAACTCGGCTGGCATACTCAAGAATCTTAACTGGTTTCTCCTCATAGGTCAAATCACTTTCCAGCTGAATCGCTTCCAGTGGCACAGTATCTCTCAGTGGTATCTCAGCCATCTCTGCGTGGCACTTCTTCAACTGAGAAACATGAAATACATCATGAACTCCAGATAATCCTTCGGGCAATTCCAGCTTGTAAGCAACCTCTCCCATACGTTCCAACACTCTGTATGGTCCGATAAAACGGGGCGCTAACTTTCCCTTAACTCCAAAGCGCTTCACTCCTCGAAGTGGTGATACTCGAAGATACACTCTGTCTCCGACTTCGTGAACTACCTCCTTTCGTTTTGAATCAGCATAACTCTTCTGCCTGGACTGGGCTACCTTGAGCCTATCGCGAATCAACCTCACTTTCTATTCAGACTCCTTAATCAAATCTGGTCCAAACAAATGACGGTCTCCAACTTCGTCCCATAACAACGGTGTTCTACACCTCCTTCCGTACAAAGCTTCGAAAGGGGCCATCTTCAAACTGGTTTGATAACTGTTGTTATAAGAAAACTCCGCATATGGCAAATTGTCGTCCCAACTGGATCCGTAATCTAGTGCACATGCTCTCAACATGTCCTCCAAAATCTGGTTGACTCTCTCGGTCTGTCCATCTGTCTGTGGGTGAAATGCTGTACTAAATTCCAGCCTGGTTCTCAATGTTTCATGTAACTGCTTCCAAAACTTCGAGGTAAATTGGGTTCCTCTGTCTGATACAATGGTCCTCGGAACTCCATGCAAACATACGATCCTGGTCATGTATATCTTTGCCAACTTAGCACTGGTGTAAGTGGTCTTCACTGGAATGAAATGAGCCACTTTCGTCAATCGGTCGACTACAACCCATATTGAGTCATAGCCTGAACGAGTCCTGGGTAATCCTGTGATAAAATCCATGCCTATTTTATCCCACTTCCATTCGGGTATCGGCAATGGTTGTAGCAATCCTGCTGGCTTCTGATGCTCTGCCTTCACTCTCTGACATACATCACAAACTGCTACATACTCTGCAATATCCTTCTTCATTCCGGTCCACCAGAAAGTATTTTTCAAATCCAAATACATCTTGGTATTCCCTGGGTGAATCGAGTATGGTGAATCATGGGCTTCTTGCAAAATCAACTTCCTGATCTCCGGATCATTTGACACATATACGCGGTCCTCAAACCATAAGGTATCGTGCTCATCCTCACGAAATCCCTTGGCTTTTCCTTTGCTCATCTTCTCCTTTATCTCTTCAATCTCCTTGTCTGCCTTCTGAGCTTATCTGATCCTTTCCATCAAGGTAGACTGAATCTCCAATGTTGCTAAATAGCCTCTTGGGACTATTTCCAAACATAGCTCGCGAAGGTCCTCGGCTAACTCCTGAGGTAACTCTCCTGTCATGAGGGTGTTGACATGACTCTTGCGGCTCAACGCGTCTGCTACTATGTTTGCCTTTCCAGGGTGATGATGCAATCGCATATCATAATCTTTAATGAGCTCCAACCATCTCCGTTGTCTGAGATTTAACTCCTTCTGCGTGAAAATGTACTTCAAACTCTTGTGATCCGTGTACACCTCACAATGGTTTCCGATGAGAAAATGTCTCCATGTCTTCAATGCATGCACCACAGCTGCTAATTCCAAATCATGCGTAGCATAATTCTTCTCATGGGGTTTAAGTTGTCGTGAAGCATATGACACAACTCTTCCTTCCTGCATAAGCACTGCTCCAAGTCCTCGACGAGAAGCGTCGCAATAAACTTCATAGTCCTTGCGTTGATCGGGCAGAATCAACACTGGTGAGGTAACCAATCGTTTCTTCAACTCTTGGAAACTAGCTTCACATTCCTCAGTCCAATTGAATTTGGTGTCCTTCTTCAATAGCTCAGTCATGGGCTTAGCAATCTTCGAGAAATTCTCGATGAATCTCCGGTAGTATCCTGCAAGTCCAAGAAAACTCCGGATTTCTCCAACTGTCTTGGGTGATTCCCAACTTGTCACTGTGTCAACCTTGGCAGGGTCTACTGCTATTCCTTCTCCAGAAATAACATGAACAAGGAATCCAACTTCCTTCAGCCAAAACTCACATTTGCTGAACTTGGCATATAACTGATGTTCTCTGAGCTTCTCAAGTACCAATCATAAATGCTCCTCATGCTCTTCCTCATCCTTGGAAAAGATTAAAATATCATCAATGAACACCACAACGAACTTATCCAAAAATTCCATAAACACTTTGTTCATCAGGTTCATGAAATAGGCAGGTGCGTTAGTCAGTCCAAATGACATAACGGTATACTCATACAATCCGTATCTGGTGGTAAAAGCTGTCTTGGGTATATCCTGCTCTCGAATCTTTAACTGATGGTATCCTGATCATAGATCGATCTTGGAAAATACTTTAGCTCCTTGTAGGCGGTCAAACAAATCATTGATCATCGGCAGTGGGTACTTGTTTTTGATGGTCACTTCATTCAATCCTCGGTAATCAACAACCATCCTCAGCGATCCATCTTTCTTCTCCACTAGAAGTACTGGTGATCCCCAAGGTGACGAACTTGGGCGAATATAGCCTTTATCCAGTAACTCCTTGATCTGCTTCTTAATTTCCTCCAAATCCTTTGCGGACATCCTATATGGTCTCTTAGATATTGGCCCTGTGCCTGGCAAAAGTTCAATCAAGAACTCAATGTCTCTATCTGGTGGCATGCCTGGCAACTCTTCTGGAAATACATCTGGATAATCCTTCACCACTGGTACTTCCTCCTGTACAACTCCTGATAGGGAATTTACTTGAGTCCTCTTCGGCATATGCCGGGATACATACTTGATCCTTTTCCCTTCCGGGGTGGTAAGCAAAATCGTCTTGCTGGCACAATCAATGTTTCCTCCATACAACGATAGCCAATCCATTCCCAAAATCACATCCAAACCTTGCGATTCCAAAACAATGAGGTCTGAGGGGAAAACATGCCTTCCAATGGCCAATGGTATCTGAAAACATCCTTGGGTTGCCATATACTCTGCTCCTGGCGAGGTTACTAACATAGGGGTTTTGAGAACTTGGGTGGACATCTTAAACTTATTCACGAATCCCCTTGATATGTATGAATGCGATGCACCAGTATCGAAAAGAACGGTTGCAGTAAATGACTTAACCAAAAACTTACCTATTACTGCATCAGGCTGAGCTTCAACCTCCTCCACGCTCACGTGGTTCACATGTCCTTTGTTGAACGGGTTCGGCTTCTTCCCAGAGCTTCCATTGCCATTTCCATTTTGGGCTTCAGGACAATCAGTTGCATAATGTCCCGTCTTCTGGCACTTGAAACAAGTAATGTGACTTAGATCCCTCTTAGTTGGGGTAGATGGGTTGGTGCGGTTCTGTCCGTTGCCTCCTCCATTCCCATTACCATTCTTGGAGCCATTATGGTTGTGCGAACTACCTCCTCCATGGGTATGCTGAAACTGTCCTCCCGGTTTCGGGGCAAATCGCGGCTTCTGCTGGGCTCCAGAATTATACTTCCCTTGTCCATACTTCCTCTTATGGTTTTCAATCTGCTGTTGCTTCCCTTCGATCATGAGAGCTCTATCTACCAGCTCCTGGTAGTTGTTGAAAGTTGCTACCATCAACTGCATACTCAGTTCATCATTCATCCCTTCCAAAAATTTCTCCTGCTTGGCAGCATCTGTAGCAACGTCATCTGGTGCATAACGTGCTAACTTACTAAAATCCTCCACATACTGGACTACGGTGCGTCCTCCCTGGCGTAGGTTACAAAACTCACGCTTCTTCATAGCCATAGCTCCTGCTGAAACATGAGCTGTACGGAAAGCTTGCTGAAACTGGTCCCATGTGACAGTGTCAATAGGGTGCGTGGCTGTATAATTCTCCCACCATGATGCTGCGGGTCCATCAAGTTGATGTGCAGCAAAACGCACTCTTTCCGCATCTGTGCATCCTGCAGTGGTCAACTCCCTTCCAACTTTGCGGAGCCAATCATCTGCAACAATCGGCTCGGTGCTACTGGAAAACACCGACGGGTTTAGCCTTAAGAAACGGGCTAAGTGATCAACAGGTGGTGGTGGCGGTGGGTTGTTGTTGTTGTTGCCTTGGTTCTGCACTAACACTTGCATCAGGGCATTCTGTTGCTGAATCAACTGGGTGATCTCTGGCGGGAAAACAAATCCGGTGTCACGTCTCGGAGGCATCTGATAGGTTTAGAAAAGATGAGAGTTAAGAATAGAATGAGGTCTAGAGAGAAAACACTACCCATATGCTCATGAGACAAATCAATCAATATCACTCAATCAAATCAAACAAGGCAAAACAATCGATCTAACTAGCGTTACAAAGTGCTTGAACTATACTATTAAATGCGGGAAAACTACTACTGATATGGTGGTCTACTAGAAATTCTGATCCGTTGAAGACTCCATGATGTCTGCTCCAGCTTCATCAACCCAGTCATCTTCACTTGGTTCCGAGTCGGTGTCGTCGATGATGATGTAGTTATCCGGACAAGTGCATTCATCGGCTTCTGTTTTTGGCACTGGATTTCCCATGAATACTCAAATCTTCTTCTCCAGGTCGTCATTCTTCCCTACTAGTGCGTTGATTTCCTCCAAATAATCTTCGCGTGTAGCTTTGAGTTCTTCTTGGAGCTCCTTGATCTTGGTTAATGCCTTCTTCAGTTCTTCCTTGTCCGTGCACATCTGATTCTCCTGGCGACGAATATGTTGGTTCTGCTCCTGGATGAAAGCTGCAATTAATCCATCCTTCTTGGTTCTGATCATCTCCCATTGTGCGTCTCGGCGTCCACAAATTTGATAAATTGTATCCTTAAGCTCCTGGTGGTAGACTTCTCCAATGCGTCCCATGGCGATGTGTGCGGCCATGCTCTTCCCTAAACTCCAGGTTGGTGCTTCGAAAACCAATCTTATGGGTTCAGTAACTGGCACAAACGTCCTTCCTGGAATGATAACTTGAATCTTCCAGCTCTCCTCTTCGGGTAATGTGGCGTTGTAGGTTCCGGTGATGCTTGCTATTCCTATGTTCAAATACTTAGTGACTTCCTTCAAGTGTCGACCAAAAGGCGTGTCTTCATCTGGTTGCATGAACTTGCTCCTTGCATTTGCCATTCCTAATAGAGTAGAAAAACGAGAGGGGTCAGAAATGAGAAGAGAGAAGCTTTCTAGGGCTTAAGCTTAGTGGTCGTGTCCTACAGTCAGCGTGTGCTCTGATACCAACTTTGTAGCGACCAGACCTCAAATGGTCTGTGCTGCTGTGCACCAGTGTCATCCCTGGATTAGTAATGCTAACACGCACAGTACAAATGGAGGATTTATAACAGAGTAGCAATCACACACTTATTACATTGAATATCTCCAAAGAGAATATGTATGATAAACATGGCTTAAGGCCATCTAACAACGATAACAGCGGAAGACTTGGAAGATAAGTGAGTCCATCAACTCCAGCGGCATCACTGAGTATAAGACCACGACCTAAGGCACCTTACTCGTCGTCTGAAAAGTCTGCAACATGAAACGTTGCAGCCCGAAAATGGGTCAGCACATAGAATATGCTGGCAAAGTAACACATAGAGAATAATGAACAATAATAATGCTATACTACATGCATATATGGCTGGTGGAAAGCTCTATGGTTACAGTTTTGCGGAAAGCCAATTTTTCCCTACTGCAAAGGAATAAATTTTATTTAACTATCATGGTGGTTGTTAAACATTGAGAAGGTACCTCCAACTCAATCCCAATTAAGTATCATCATTAACCCAACAAAATTAATTAAAAGTAACATAGTGATGAGATACAAATGATAATCCAGGTACTAGATACTCAAGTTGTCCATAACCAGGGACACGGCTAACCATGATTAGTTTGTACACTCTGCAGAGGTTTGCGCACTTTTCCCCACAAGACTCGATCGCCTCCGCTTGATTCTCGCACTACATGATGTTTGAAAAACGGATGACCGAGACACAGTCTTTCAGAAACAATCACTCTTTACTCTGGATGGACCGGTACACCTACTTTCCCCTACATCTGCTAGCCCACCTCTTCAAGAGATCTTGTAACCTACTCAACTATGCTAGAGCCCATAATAGCTTGTGGCTGCACACGGAAGTTTCTAGCATGAACAATCTTATGATCCCTTTGAGCCTGGGTGGCGGTCCTTATACAAACAGACAACACTGGGTTCTCCAGGTGCCTCAATCCACCCAGATGTGAGTTTTAGTTGCCACCTCAAGTTGAACCATTAATAAACATCTCACATCTGTCATGAATATCTCTCAACCCCAATCCACGTCTACGAGCATAGCATGGCAATAATAAAAGCAATGTAGAAGTAACTCCCAAGGGTTTGAATAGAAAACAGGTAATAGGTACTACCTCAACTACTTCCCAATACCCACAATTTAATTAGATCCTAATCATGCAAGTGTTTGATGAATAGATCTAATGCAGTAAAATTGGGTATGAAAAGTATGATCAAAGTGTTACTTGCCTTGCTGATGATCCGCAAAACCTAACGAGTCGAAGTAACAAGCGGCACACTCCGGGTACTCTATCGCAAGCAAACAAGCATACAATTAGTACTCATCTAATGCACAGGTAAAACTCGAATGAAAGATCCAACCAGAAAGTTCAACTTAAGAACTCCGGTTTGCAAAAAGAATCAACTCGAAAGAAGCAACGAAAGTCAAACGGCGAAAGAAAGTAGCTTCGTTTACTAATCTGGATCTAGGTCAAATTTTACTGTAGCAAAAACTTGTTTGATTAGGTTAAACGGAAAGAGAATTTCGAGACGAAACTCTAGGCGCTTGAATCGCCTGATTCCGATAAACGAGCGAGAAGTTAAACAGAAACGAAGATTCGATCAGAAATTGAATCTGAGATAATCACAGAAAAATCCGATGAAAAAGAAAAACGGACGAACGGTTAAAGAACGGACGTTCGTTAATAGAGAAAAACCGACGAACGCGTTCGTTAAAATAATAAAACCGAAAAAAACCAATTTAGGGTTTTTTTAAACGAAAGGTTTTTTTTAGAAAACCGGCAAAACGAACGGGGCAGTACCTCGTCGGGGCGGGGCTCCGGCGGCTCGGGGCGAGGGCGGCGAGGGCGCGGGTGCGGCGGGGGTGCGGGGTGCGAGGCGGCGGCGAACGGCGGCGAACGGCGGCGGCTCGGCGGCGGCTCGGCAGCGGCTCGGGCTCGGTCCGGCGGCGGCGAGGCGGGCAAGGCGGGCGGCGGCGGCGAGATGAGAGGAGAGGGGGGTGCGGGGGTATATAAAGGGGGAAGGGGGGAGAGCTCGACTTGGAGGAGGGGGCGGCCGGGCGGCGTGCGGCGGCGGGACTCGGCTCCCGTGCGCGAGGAGGACGACGCGCGGGCGGGCCGGCGGCCTGGCGCGGCTGGGCTTGGCCCAGCGCGGACGCGCGCGCAGTTTTTTTTTTAAAACGTTCCGCGGAAAATAATTCGTAGAAAAATAAATAAAATTCAGAAAAATATAAAATAAAATTTCCCCTTCTAGTTAGAAAATCTAGAATAGGATGAACATTTGTTTTAAATCAAAATAAATATTTTGAAAACATGCAATATTTTTAATGCAATAAAAATTGCAAATAAAATCCAGATAAATTCCAATAAATGATTTTAACATTTTTCCTCCAGTATTTCAATTGTTTTGGAGAAGTCATATTTTCTCCTCTCGTTTATTTTTAAAATGAAATATTCTTCTGGAGAGAAAATAATTAAAACCAAAATCCTCGTCTTATTATTTGATGAAAATCAAATATGAAAATTCGAGAAAAAATCCCCAACTCTCTCCGAGGGTCCTTGAGTTGCTTAGGATTTATCGAGGATTTGTCAAAATGCAATAAAACATGATATGCAATGATGATCTATGTATAACATACCAAATTGAAAATTTGGGATGTTATAATCATACTTGATGATGGACGTTGGTAGCTTCGGTTTGTTTCGAAACCTTAGAAGCCACGTAAAACAAATTTTTGCATGAACCGATTAGAGACGTCTAACTTGGTTTTGCGGGAGGGTTTTTCCTGTGCATGTGATGTGGTATAGCAGTGCTCATAATAATTTGATTATGTATGAAATGACTATATGATGTAAAATTGATTAACATGACCTGCGAGTCATGATTCGGCATGATGGTTGGACCCATATGATTGCACTTTAATGACCTGCGTGTCAACCTTAAGTAATGCATTAATTTTTATACGCTATGGAGATAGCAATATTATCTGGTGCATCGACAAGGTGGTGGCAATCTTCGCGAAGGTGAACACCGACGCGAATGCCGAAGACGAAGAAATGAAAGACTTCTCCGTCAGAAAGGGCTATACCTTATCATGCTATTACGAATTGCCTGAGATGTTTATCCCTTATGATGCACCCTTCCTGATTGCGCGGTAGTCGCTTTTTATTAGGGTGATCTCTCACTTAAAATATCAAAGTAGTTAGTGTTCACCCAAGTGTAGCACCGTCTGAAATTCGTATCTTTTCGGGGTGCGCCATGTACACATGAGCACGAACGAATCGAGAGGAATGAGGCGGGTGAGGTCTGACCTCGCATCAAGATCACTTGGTTGTCTTTGACGTTCAGGCAGGAGAGTCTTGAGCTCGGAACACACCCATTGAAAGATGAACAAGAATCACATAGAGATGTGATCGGCAAGTTGGCCTACCGATTGAAATTCATGTCATCAGTGATGAACCCGTCAATGGCATCGAATAGAAATATGGATCTTGAATCACTCTAAATCAATTATGAGAGATATTGATTTAAGTGGGAGCGCACTGTTGAATTAACATGTTTAATTGTCAGTGCAATTAATTATGAACACTGTCTAAGTGTTTCTTGCAAAATAGTTGTAGAATAATGGCTCGCGTTTCCGCCTTCCCTCTTAAAATTTAATAGCTGTTAAATATCTGGTTAAAACTTTACGATTGGTACCGTAATGTGAGGATTTTCCTCAAAAGTGCCGAGAAGGACTTTGTCCTATCGCATGCTTTCTGTATCCTCCCGCTAATGCTATGGATCATGTGACTCTCGTCCTTCAATCCAAAAGCTAGAATTCTGTTACGGTCAAGTGGAATATGTTTGCTTCCATGAAACCCAAACTTCGAAAGTTGGGATAGTTATATGATATTCATGGAACTGAAAATTATTTTCAGATACAAACAAAGCAATGTTTGTTTGCAAGTATTAGTAAAAGTGTTTACTATGCATTTGACTGTTGGGAAAGGGATCCAGAAGAACGCCTGTCATATAATGAAAGGTGAATAAAACAACAACTTAAAGAGAAAGTAAGTGTCCAAAGGGTGTTAGTATGACTTACACGCCTAGGAAGTCCGGGGCTAACGCCACTCTTAAGTTGGGTGCTTCTTTTGCGAGTAGGAGAAATACTAAAAGTTAAACTGTTAGAAGTATAAAGTCAGAAAGAAAGATGACTGGAATATCCAGCTCATGTATGAATGTCATACAAGTTTTTGATGTATAGTAGGCTGGTCAAAGATATAGTTCTTGGGAATTATGGTTAAACATGTTAATCACTAATTCTTGGGTATTGTGAGTTAATCACAAAGATACCCGCTCGATTGCATTCTGTTACGAATCAATGTAAGAGCTACTACGGCCTAAAAAGACTAGCCAGAAATGAGGTTAATGTATACACAGGGAACATAGTAAATGTTACTATACCTTCCATCAGTGTATTGCCATTTGTATTTATTTTCATAATTCATTTAGAGTTTTACAAACTCTAGCCCATTGCATAAGGTATCTTGCGAGAAGGTTGTTCATAAGAGAACATTTTATGTTCGATGTTATGAATAACACAAGGGCCATACTTTCATTATGAATGAGATGTATGTTATGAATATTGATAATAATACAATACCTCTGGGTTTACTTTCATAATTCATTTTAGAGTTTCATACACTCTAGCCCATTGCACAATGTTTGTTGCAAAAGAGTTGTTCATAAAAACAACAATTGTTGTTAAGTATTATGAATAACATGAAGGGCCATGCTTCCATCCAAGATGGGATGTATGTTATGAATATTGATGGTAATATGATACATCCATAACACTGACGCTAAATGTCGCAAGACTAAAAAATACCACACAAATGTGGCACTACATTTGGTCACATTGGAGAAACCCGCATGGAAAATTCCATTATGATGGATTTTGAAGTCTTTTTGATTTTGAATCATCTGACACTTGCTACTTTCCTCCGAAAAGTGAAGTGACTAAAATACCGTTCACATGCCATAAGGAACGAACAACAAACTTATTAGTGATCATACATTTCATGTGTGTAGTCCGATAAGTGTTGTTAGTGGTGGATTTATTTATCTTCGGAAATGAATCAAGTAGATATATGGATATTTACTTGATGAGACGTAAGTCTGGATCTTTTGAAATCATTCGAAAGGTTTTCAAAAATGAAGTAGAAGTTATTGTAACAAGAAAATTATGTTTCTGCAATTTGATTGCACAAAGGAATATTTGAGTTACATGTTTAGCGAATGTCTGATGAGTTGTGAAAGGGGTTTCATAACTTGCACCTCCCGGAACACCACTGCAAGTGGAAAGTCCGTGGAGATGTAATCAAACCATTTATGACAAGGTAAGATCAAAGATGACATAAATAAATTTTCCATTATCACTTTTGAAGAGTAATGCTTTAGAGACTGCGGCTTTTACACTGAAAAGAGCTCCATCAGGTCTGTTCAAATGACGGCATGGTATGGTACGCCCAACCATGTTATATCTTTTCTTAACATTTGGAATATGGGGCTTGTGTAAAAGGTTACAAACCTATTCCAAATCAGGCAAGTGCTACTTTGTAGGTTATACCAAAATGTTGGGTATTCCTCCCTCACTATACCGAGGCAAATAGTTTTGCCGCGAAACGGTGTGCTTTTAAAGAGAATGGTTCTTTCAAAAAGGTGAGTGGGAGAATAGTGCAACTCAACGAGATAAACAGTATCTTCGTCATCAGATCAAAGGAAAGAGACCTTGGAAGTAATTCCAGAGTTTCCTACTGCGACTGATACGGAAGTCTCTACAATAAAATGTATGAACTTCGGTCGAACTTGTAGCTGAACCACGTAGGCAAGGCTCGTGCAAACCTCTCAGGTGCGCAAACGAGATATTGTTGTTAGACAACATTATACCTATGATACACAAGGAAGCGTTGATGGGCCCTGACTCCAGAATTGGCTAAATGCCAATACAACCCGAGTTAGTTTCCATATAAGTGATTCAAGATTAAAACCTTGATACACCTTTCGGAAGACTTAGAGTCTAACGAATATTTATGGAACTTAAAACTGATACGGATAAAAATGTTTTATCCATAAAGCTCGACTTGTTGAAATAACAAGTTCAAAAGTTGACTACGATGAGGTTGTTTTCATCGTAGCGATGCTTAAAGTCGGTTCAGGTTGAACTAGCAATTAGTACATATTTCAATCATGAGATATGAAACATGGATGACAATAGGATTTCCATCTGATGGAAATGAAATCAAGGACTTGCATGTGTTACAGTCCAAGGCATTTTGTATATCTAGAGGATGCTAGTAAGGGTGCAAACTTCAGAGTTCTAGCGATGGACAGAAGAGAGCAAAATGGAGTTTGAATCTCCGTGCTTTGATGAAATGGTCAAAGGGTTCTGACTTCATCAATGGGTAACGAAGATGCTTGTAATTCAAGAAAGTAAGTGGGAGCATAATAATATTTCTAAAAACCGTGTGTGCTTGACACATTGTTAATTGGAAATAAATTTCTTGACACGAATTAGGACTTCATTTGAAAATAGTTTTTTTATGAAGTGAATAGGCTAAATAGCCTCAGTATTAGGCATAATGATCTATGGAGATAGATTTACCTAATAGGGCTAAGCAATGAATACATATTGACAAGGTGCTAAAACCTTTTAGCATTTAAAACCGCCAAGGAGTGATTCTTGCCGGAGTCACATGGAAGAGTTTTTTTGCAAGACTCGGTGTCGCAAAACACTGATGAGCAAACTACATGATGCAGATTCCACACACTTTTGTGTTTGGATTAATCATGTATTCCATGGTATGTTAAGCAACCAGATATGTCCGATACTCCCAAGGTGTTGTGAGTATGGATACTAAAGTGATCAAAGTACTGATCGTGGGACAATAGTGAAAGATGTCATTGAGTACTAGAGTAAGTACTGATGATATGTTTTCTCGCAAGCGGAGATCATGAAGAGTTCGTTGTAAAATGTTACATCGATACAGTCTTCATCTTTTCTCCATGCGATTTTCGATTTAAGTTAAGGGTTTTGTGTAATACACAATATGGTGGCACGGTAGTTGGAAATTGTTCCCAACAGGATACTGTGGCGAATTCTATAACAAATGACTAAGTATGTTGACGCCTTAGAAGCGACAAACAAGATGTTGAATCATATAGTTCATTCATGAACTTAGTATGGTTCCAAGATGGCTTTTGTCAATGGGACACTACTGCAGGTAGTTTCTCCATAACTCAGTCTGAGGAATCCAGGTTCGACCTGTGATTCACATACATAAAAGACAAGTCCGCACAAAATATGAATTTTGTGAAAGAGTGAAAATGCGAGGATATGCAGAGATAGACACGGAGCTGAAGTTGTCAGATCCGATGGACATCAGGCTATACCACATGCGAAGCATTTTTTACACCAGTATGCCATAGGTGTGAAGTGCAATAGCACGAACTGGATTATTGACTCTAGTGCAAGTGGGAGTCTGTAGGAGATATGCCCTAGAGGCCATAATAAATGATATTATTTATCTCCGAGTTCATAATTATGTTTATGTTCCATGCTATAACTGCAATGATTCTCGAGTCTGCAATATCCACGAGGCTCGGAGGAAGACTCATATACACGTGTGGAATAATAAGCGGTAAGAAGTATTCCTAGTCTGGCCTCTAAGACTAGCTCAAGTGTTGCATGATGGTTCTGTTTTCCTGATCATGGGCATGTCTATGCTAGCAAATTTGAGGGCACAATGTTAAGAGAACATTTGTGTTGAATCGACCCGGATTGTTGTTATGCTGAGAGATTCATTCGTCACAAGTTAATGGTGCATAACACAGAGATGGTTAACGTTTGCATGATTCCTTAGACCATGAGAGTATCGAGTTTCTTCATGCTTGCTTCATGAACTTTGGGGCTTGTTAAACGTCATCCGTAAATGGGTGGCTATTACGGCGGCTTACGGGTTCATGGAAAAGTGTGTCAAGTAACTTGATAGCTCAAGATTGGGATTTGCTCCTCCGATGATGGAGAGATATTCTCGGGCCCTCTAAGTATTATGGTATCCATCATCATCTGGCCAGACATAGTGTGATTTGATCACTGGGATGCCGGAACACGGAAACGAGAAAAGAGAACAAAACCGGTAACGAGGTAACTTGCATGGTGGACAAATTGTTCGTCCACGGGGATGCAACAAATCTCACCTCAGGTGTTTGTGACATATCACGAAGCAACAGGAATAGCTCACTGCAACTGGAGGTTCACTCGAATATTCATTCGTGTGGGTATCTGCTGAATATGGATGTCCATGCCTCCGATGTTGATCATTGATCGGAAGGGTTTCCTGGTCATGTCTATACTTCACCGAACCTGTAGGGTCACACGCTTAAGGTTCATCTATCTGTTGAATACTAGACAGGGAGTCTGAGAGAAAATCATGGAAAAAGTTTCGGACACCGAAAAGTTTCGGACAGCGGAAAAGTTCCGCAGAGAGAGGTCACCGGATGAGTTTCGGTGAAACCGAAATAGTTGTTTCGGGGTATGCCATTAAGTCAAAATGGTTTCGGCACATGCCTCATAATTCTTGGAGGGTGCCAGAATCATTCTGGAAACTTTTTGGAGTTTTCAGAAATAAAAACCGGAATGTTCCGGAGCTGCAGGAACCGGTTCAGATGCTTTTCGCAGATGAAAATCACTAAACTGGAATTGTTCTAGAACGCGTTGAAAATTATTATGGTGGGTATTGGAAATGTTCTAAGCCCACATAAATATTTTCAGTTTGAACGGACGCTGAAAAATGTCGTCGTGAATAGTGAAAGTGCTTTTTGGGATATTTTATGGAAAGCCACCTTTTGGGGCTTTGCCCAAAAGATCTAGGGATGACATGGATGGATTGGGAGGCCCTCATGGGGGCCCCCCAAGGGGTGTGGCCGGTCACACTTGGGGCTCCACCTTGGAGCCCCTCTTGTTCCTTGGTTTCACTCTTATGCCCTTGAGGAAGGACTTCATTCATGTGCATTTTGGGTTTTGTGTTAAACTACCCTACCCCTTGGGATTTCCTATAAATAGAGGTGGAGGGGCAGCTCTCCACACTCACTCTTTCTCACATACAAGTGCCATGCATGATCTGGCTTCTCTCTCCCTCCCAGCGAAATAGTTTCGTAGAGCCAAAAGGTTGTCTGGGTTCCGGCAGGAACTAGTTCTGGACGGCGAAGCCCTGCCGGATAGATGACGCCGTATGTGTGCAACTCTGTAGAGAGGTCGTAGTTTCGATCTTAGTGCCTGAGGGGCTGTTCGAGAATGCCTCCCGAAGGGCTGTCCAAGTGACGGTCCGAGTTCTATGAGTCCTCCCGAAGGGCTGTCCGAGTGACCGTCCGAGTTTCGAAGGTCCTCCCGAAGTGCTGTCCGCAACACCGTCCGGGGGACTGTTCGACCCCCGCCCGGAGGGCTGTCTGAGGAGTAGATGAGGGTATACATCCTCGCGGTTGGGAGGTTGTAAATCCTAGCTACGGGGGTCTGCACAGCCGATCGTCATCGACTCTACTTGCCGCTGCGCTACGAGTCGGTAACGAAAAAGATCAAACCATGTATGCAGTCTCCATAGTGGTCCTGGGCTGGTGCGTAGGTCGGAATTTTTTTGTTTTCTGTAGCGTTACCCTACATAATCACTCTCATCATTAATAGTATGGATAGCACCATTAGTATAGCAATTATCATATTCTTCCAAGCAAGTGCCAAAAAGATTTTCAAGATCATAAGAAGTATTATTATCTTCCCAATCATAATTCATCACAACAAGCAATAGGCATAACGAGATCATCATCAAGTGCATCATCTTCCACAATTATTTTTGATTCATTTTCATGAGGCACAACAATAATAGGAGCAACTTTATTTGGGAGAGATATCTTTTTACCTCTCTTCCTTATTCTTTTCTTCTTCTTCACCACATCATGTGTGGGTTCAATCCTCTTTTTGGAGCTCCTTATTAATGAGATTGGTTGAATAGTAGGCTCCTCCTCGTTACCTGATTCATCATAAAAAATAATAGGAGAATATTGGGGAGTCTCTTCCCTTTCATTAGTATTCTCTTCATCTTCTATTTGTTTTCTTTTCTTTATGTAGTTGGCAATATAAGGATTTTCAATGCAATTCACCGCGCAATACATATAAATTTCCTCTAGATCAAAATGAAGAACTCTATCAAGGCCAAATTCTGGAATAACCTTAGTTATACGTTTTATTTCTTCATAACCCAAGAGCAAACTAAGTTCATTATGATGTGCAAGGGAAATCAAGTCATCACAATTTTCTGACACGATACGATCATGAAACAATTTGCATTGGGTACTGAAATGATCATGTTACGGCTAAGAACAATTAAATTTTCAGCACAAACATCTAGCCTTTCTTGCAACAATTTAGTTTCTAAATGCTTATGCCTCCTGCAATATCTATCTTCCCTATTTGGTGTGTACTTGCAAACCCAATGCACTCCACAAAAATTGACATGCTTATAAGAGATACTTTAATCATGACTAGTGCAATCATCATTAGTACTATGGATATTCAAGGAGTTCATACTAACAACATTGCAATCATGCTCATCATTCAAAGATTTAGTGCCAAACATTTTAATGCATTCTTCTTCTAACACTTTGGCACAATTTTCCTTTCCATCATTCTCACGAAATATATTAAAAAGATGAAGCGTATGAGACAAACTCAATTCCATTTTTTTGGTAGTTTTCTTTTATAAACTAAACTAGTGCTAAAACAAGAAACAAAAAGATTCGATTGCAAAATCTAAAGATATACCTTCAAGCACTCACCTCCCCGGCAACGGCGCCAGAAAAGAGCTTAGTTGACGGGGTGTGAGTGCCGCTTACCTAGCCTCCCCGGCAACGGCGCCAGAAAAGAGCTTGATGTCTACTACGCAACCTTCTTCTTGTAGACGTTGTTGGGCCTCCAAGTGCAGAGGTTTGTAGGACAGTAGCAAATTTCCCTCAAGTGGATAACCAAAGGTTTATCAATCCGTGGGAGGCGTAGGATGAAGATGGTCTCTCTCAAGCAACCCTGCAACCAAATAACAAAGAGTCTCTTGTGTCCCCAACACACCCAATACAATGGTAAATTGTATAGGTGCACTAGTTCGGCGAAGAGATGGTGATACAAGTGCAATATGGATGGTAGATATAGGTTTTTGTAATCTGAAAATATAAAAACAGCAAGGTAACTAATGATAAAAGTGAGCGTAAACGGTATTGCAATGCTAGGAAACAAGGCCTAGGGTTCATACTTTCACTAGTGCAAGTTCTCTCAACAATAATAACATAATTGGATCATATAACTATCCCTCAACATGCAACAAAGAGTCACTCCAAAGTCACTAATAGCGGAGAACAAACGAAGAGATTATGGTAGGGTACGAAACCACCTCAAAGTTATTCTTTCCGATCAATCCATTGGGCTATTCCTATAAGTGTCACAAACAGCCCTAGAGTTCGTAGTAAAAGAACACCTTAAGACACACATCAACCAAAACCCTAATGTCACCTAGATACTCCAATGTCATCTCAAGTATCCGTGGGTATGATTATACGATATGCATCACACAATCTCAGATTCATCTATTCAACCAACACATAGAACCTCAAAGAGTGCCCCAAAGTTTCTACCGGAGAGTCAAGACGAAAACGTGTGCCAACCCCTGTGCATAGGTTCATGGGCGGAACCCGCAAGTTGATCACCAAAACATACATCAAGTCACTAGTAGAAAAAGGGTCATCTGTCCCGGTTGGTAAGGGCCTTTTGTCCCGGTTGTTGAACCGGGACTAAAGGGTCGTTACTAATGCCCTAGCCCTTTAGTCCCGGTTCTTACACGAACCAGGATAGATGGGCCTCCACATGGCCGCTGCGGCCAGCCCAGGCAGGAGGGCCTTTGGTCCCGGTTGGTGACACCAACCGGGACCAAAAGGCATCCACGAGTCAACATTTCATTGGCTGGGTTTTTTTTTTGAAAGAGGGGAGGGTTTAGGGGGTAATTTAGGGTGTGTAAGCTAGCTAACAGAGAGAACTGTCCTCTCTTATTTCCGTGCTTGATTTACCAACGCTACTGCTATGCCTAAACATGGCTTAGATTAAAGTGAAGGCAACATGTGGTGCATGTCAAAAGTAATATTAATCCTAACTTGATCAAGTTTGGATTAGTACTACTTTCGACATGCACCACATGCTTGTTGCCTTCACTTCATTCCAATCCATGTTCATTTCACCCACTAATATATAATAACTCTTCATGCCCGCATCATGCATCATGATAATAACAAGTCCTACTAATCATCATCATACAACTTCTACTCATTATTAATAACAAGTCATATGATCATCATCCTCATAGTCATCGAACCAACCCTACTTAATTGTTCTAGGCACATGATCATCAGTATTAGGTAGGACCTAAATACCCTCTTTAAGGTAAAATAGCATAAAACAATATAGACCCTGACTCCCCATTATGAAGAATGGAGATCATCCTATCTCCAGTTCTTGCGCTTCGCTTCCTTTTGCTTCCAAGAACCTCCTTACGACTGTCCATAAATTTTTTCCATTCCTTGATTTTCATGTCTCCACTTCTTTTAGAAATCCGGTATGGACAGTTCAAATTCGTAGGATGACCTGGACGTATGTTCAAAACATCAAGGCGACCACTCTGACACATCAGATGAGGCACACAATCCTCTGGGATTATCTGTTGAAAAACATAGTAATAACTTCATAGTTAGCAATGATGTACTAGTTTTAGAAGTATGCAAAAGATGCACGGATGTCGTAATAGTAAGAAATCTTACCAGGGTATCTCCATAGTAGTTACCGTAGTTCAACACGTGCACTAGTGGCACGTATTGACCATAATGTGGAGGAGTTTTACAATAGATATTGTAATTCTCAAGATCACTACAAAATCCGACTAGATGAGTTTTCTCCTTATAAGTTAACTCAGAGCCATCGGTGTAGTAGGTTCTGTCTACCATGTTCCGCACATTGTATGAACAATCAAAATAAGCTGTCAATGAAAATAAGCTGTCAACTATTTTGAAATGAACAATATAAATTAGCTAATAACTATGTTTGAGAAACTCACATAGCGGTAGAATTGGAGGCGTATCAACAAGGACCCAAATGTCCATATTGTCTTGCTCGATGTCAGGATCACCAAGATCCATGGTGACAAGCATACCCTCATCAAAACCATAAATCCTGCAAAATGCTTCCCAATTTTTGCAACCAAAATGGGTTACGCTCTCAGAATTATACAGATTTACTTCAAAATATATATCATGATGGGTCCTTAGGTGAATTTTCTTTGTTTCCATACTTTCATGGTCTTCAAAACCCATCCTCTCCAAGACGGAGCGTCTTGCATGGCATGGGATAAGCTACTCGAATTGTAAAAGATGAAAAGTACACGTTGAAATAGTTGAAGTCGTGCTTAATTACGAAAAAATAACACTTGTCGTTGTTGCGTACCGTTTCAACATCGAAGGTCTCCTCCAGCTTAATACTAAAGCGCCGATCTTCGTCCAGGTGAGGCCTGTCGCACAGACCTCGGTCGTCGTGGCACCAGTCGCACTCCCCCGGGAGACTTTCGTCGTCCGAGTATGACATTTCCTATGTTCATAATTGAAATATTAAACATCTACAATTAAATATATGTACTAAAAAACCTAAGTTAGATCATTATTATTCATCACGGGTTGACTATCGGTCTGTCGAGTCTTTTCTTGAAAACTCTCAGCTCACGTGGTGTATACATTCGACCGTTGGTGATGGTCGCTCCTCCTTTCATCCCCGAGTGCATTACACCAAAATGTCTAGCACACGGGAATGAAGGAGAAGCGACCCGCACGACAACAGTCGGGATTCTTCATCCTCTCATATATATATGGTGGAACTCGCCCTCACTGATTCCTCTCAGACATTTGCGACCGTCGGTGATGGTAGCTCCTCCTTTCGTTCCCGAGTGCATTACACCAAATTGTCTAGCACACGGGAACAAAGGAGAAGCTACCCCCACGACAACAGTCGGGATTCTTCGTCCTCTCATATATGGTGGAGACTCAATAGACTTAAAGTCAACCCGAAATATCGTTTAATTATCTTTCTAAAACAGGTTCATGGCTGGTCTCACCTCGAGGTCGGAGGGGGTCAGTGACAGTGACGACGGCGGGGATGATGGAGGGGGGCTCCTAGATTTCTGCGAAAACAAAAACCCTATAAGCTATCAACTAATCATATGCATACGCCTTGCATAGTGCTCTCCAATTTTAGCCTTCAAAGTAGGAGTAGTTTTCCAATTTGAGCCTTCAATAAGCAAAATCAAATCAAAACATAACGTAGTATTCAAATTAGGATGCATTCAATTATAAGCAAAACTACATCATCTCCATGCGTCCGTACATCGTCGAATATTATCACTAATACACCTCGAATACTATCATGCATATAGCATCGCTAGTACAGCTAGAACCGTTGCGCCCGACGGGTATCGGTGCGGGCGGTGGATACCCAAAGAGAAGGAACTATCACAGGATCATAGCTCTAGTGAGATCCCTGAAGAACCTGCCAGGTATTGTCGAACCTGCACTCCAACGCAACCATGTAGCGACGGACGTGCTCGTCCTCCTCGCTGACACGGTGACGTACCACCTCCGCGGTGTCCGGAAGCCTCGGCACCATCACTGGCCCACGCGACCGCCACCAAACAAGGATCGGGTCAATGACGGGCTGGCTCCTCACCAACCTACGCCCCCCGGAAGGTAGCACCTCCCAAAACCAGCCCGGCGGAGCCCAGTCCCGGACATGGCCCCTCTGATCAAGCCGGCCTCCTCCGCCGAGTCGACGACGATCGAGGATGCGGGATTGGCATCGTCGACGTCGATGCGGGAATAATTGCTTTAACTAAAAAATAAACTAGTTCTATTAATTTTCTTGCTAAAAATAAACTACTTCTATAGTAAAATAAACTAGTTTTATTAAATCAACTAGTTCAACTACTAAGCAGTTACTATAAATAGAATAAAGTAGTACTTGCTAAAAATAAACTAGTTTAACTAGTTTCTATTATTTTTCTAACTAATTTTATTAAACACTTTCTCTTGTTATTCTATGAACAAAATTACAACAGAAAAAAATCATAAAAATTCTATGAACAAAATTACAACAGAAAAAAATATAAAAATTCTATGAAAAAATTGACATATTCTTTGCATATATATGAACACACAAACATTTGCATATTCAACAATAATATCACAAAAAAATCTATGAACAGAAAAAATTCTAACTTTTGCATATTCATTTATGAACAAATTACAACAACTCAATTAACTACACATCTAAATTAGGAAAATTCATATGAGCTCACTAAGGGGGCGGCGATCGACGAGGAGGCAGGGCACGGGGGCGACGGTGAGGGGCGCGGCCACGGGCGACGAGGAGGCAGGGGGCGGCGACGGCGACGGTGAGGGGCGCGGCGACGGGCGACGAGGAGGCAGGGGGCGGAGGTGAGGGGCGTGGCGACGGGCGACGAGGAGGCAGGGGGCGCGGGACGGCGACGGCGTCTGGGCAGCGCGGGACTGCGTCGGAGGCAGGGCGACGATGGCGACGGCGAGCCGTAGAGGGGCAGCCTGGCGGCGTCGTCGGGGCGGGGAAGACGAACTGAATGAAAAATTTCACAAGTGCTAGTTATATAGACGAAGCATTGGTTCCGGTTCGTGGCAACAACCGGGACCAATGCCACCTTTAGTCCCGGTTGGTGCCACCAACCGGGACCAAAGGCCGCCGCTTCCCGCCCTTTGGGCTGCTGAAAAGAGGCCTTTGGTCCCGGTTGGTGGCACCAATCGAGACTAAAGGTGTGCATTGGTACCGGTTCGTGGCATGAACTGGTACCAATGCACACCTTTAGTCTCGGTTGGTGCCACCAACCGGGACCAAAGGCCTTGTGCTGCTGCGCCCGCGTCGAAAGTTTAGTCCCACCTCGCTAGTTGAGAGGGGCGCGCAGTGGTTTATAAGCCCCACTGCCACACCCCTCTCGAGCTCCTCTCCATTGCAGGCTTTCGGGCCTAATTATCACTGCTATGCCTGATGGGCCTACTGGGCCTTCTGCGGGCCTGAATCCTGGCCCATCGATGGGTTTCTAGTCGTATTCAGGCCGTGGTGGCCCAGTAGGTGGCATATTTTTTTATTTTTTGCCTGTTTTTTTGTTTTCTTTTTTGCTTTATTTATTTTGTTTTGTTTCTACTTACAACAAAAAAACTTATTTATTTTATTTTATTTTGTTTCTAATTACTTATTTATTTTACTTTATGATAATTCTTTTTGCTATTAAAGTTTCTAACAAAAAAAGTTCTTTATGAAAATTCTTTTTGCTTTTAATGATTTTGAACATAAAATACTTCGATAATTTTAGTTGCATCAATTTTATATAATTTTAGTTTAAATAATACTAGAGGTTTCTTATAATGTTTTGAACAGAAAATACTTTGTTAATTTTAGTTTCATAAATTTTATTTTGTTTCTACTTATATATTTTATTAAAGTTTATATTATTTTGTTTCTAATTACTTACTTATTTTATTTGTTATTTTCCGTGCACCATTTTTCATGCATTTACTGATTATTTTGAGCTATAAGACCCTAAAATTGAAAAGCATTTCAAATGAACTCGGAAAAGGTTGAAAGTTGGCATGGTATCATCATTTCATCCACATAGCATGTGCAAGAAAGTTGAGAGGGTTACGGCAAAAACTGGATGCACTTTGTGTACAACACGGACAATCTTTTTCAAAGTATCAGGATTTCATACGGAAACTCGTCTGTTACAAAGGGATTTCATTTTTTAAAACTTATTTGAACTCCTGACTTTTTGTGTGTTCAAAATGCACCATTCAAAGACACATCATCAATTTTCAATCCTTTTTGACTTCATTTGTTATTTTTCATGCATTTACTAATTATCTTGAGCTAGAAGACCCTAAAATTGAAAAGCATTTCAAATGAAGTCTGAAAAGGTTGAAAGTTGGCATGGTAACATCATTTCATCCACATAGCATGTGCAAGAAAGTTGAGAGGGTCCCGGCAAAAGGTGGATGCACTTCGTGTACAAAACGGACAATCTCTTTCCAAGTATCAGGATTTCATACGGAAACTCGTCTGTTACAAAGGGATTTCATTTTTTAAAACTTATTTGAACTCCTGACTTTTTGTGTGTTCAAAATGCACCATTCAAAGACACATCATCAATTTTCAATCCTTTTTGACTTCATTTGTTATTTTTCATGCATTTACTAATTATCTTGAGCTAGAAGACCCTAAAATTGAAAAGCATTTCAAATGAAGTCTGAAAAGGTTGAAAGTTGGCATGGTAACATCATTTCATCCACATAGCATGTGCAAGAAAGTTGAGAGGGTCCCGGCAAAAGGTGGATGCACTTCGTGTACAAAACGGACAATCTCTTTCGAAGTATCAGGATTTCATACGGAAACTCGTCTGTTACAAAGGGATTTCATTTTTTAAAACTTATTTGAACTCCTGACTTTTTGTGTGTTCAAAATGCACCATTCAAAGCCACATCATCATTTTTCAATCCTTTCTAACTTCATTTGTTATTTTTCATGCATTTACTAATTATTTTGAGCTATAAGACCCTAAAATTGAAAAGCATTTCAAATGAACTCTGAAAAGGTTGAAAGTTGGCATGGTATCATCATTTCACCCACATAGCATGTGCTAAAAAGTTGAGAGGGTCCCGGCAAAAGTTGGATGCACTTCGTGAACAAAATGGACAATCTCTTTCGAAGTATCAGGGTTTCGGACGAAAACTCATCTGTTACAAAGGGATTTCATTTTCTTGAACTTATTTAAACTCCAGACTTTTTGTGTGTTCAAAATGAGCCATTCAAAGCAGAGATTGATTTTGAATGGTGCATATTCAACACACAAAAAGTCTGTAAAGATCGCCAACCCCAACATAAAAAAATGAGCATAGATGCGCCTATAGAGAGAATTCAACCTAAATTCATAATAAATTTCAATGAATTTCAGAGAAATTCACTCTGAATTTAGGTCAAATTCCCTGTATAAGGGCATCTATTTTCACTTTGAGAGGAGCTCAACAAGGCAGAGAGGGACGGGCTTATAAACCGGTGTGAGCGCCCTTCGGTTGGCAAGATGGGACTAAACTCTGACCGCAATGAGGACCAACCCTTTAGTCCCGGTTTGTGGCACAAACCCGGACTAATGGTCATGGGCCAGGGGCGAAGCGCATTGGTCCCGGTTCGTGCGTGGAACCGGGACCAATGGCCCACGTGGCCCGGCCGGCCCCCTGGGCTCACGAACCGGGACAGTTGCCTCCTTTGGTCCCGGTTCGTGAGTGAACCGGGATTAATGGTATTACGAGGGCCGAACCAATGCCCTGTTTTCTACTAGTGAGTGTTCTCAAATCATTAAAGACTCAATACGATAAGATAACTTCAAAGGGAAAACAGAATCCATTACAAGAGAGTAGAGGGGGAGAAACATCATAAGATCCAACTATAATAGCAAAGCTCGCGATAAATCAAGATCGTATCATCTCAAGAACACGAGAGAGAGAGAGATCAAACACATAGCTAATTGTACATACCCTCAGCCCCGAGGGTGAACTACTCCCTCCTCGTCATGGAGAGTGCCGGGATGATGAAGATGGCCACCAGTGGGGGATCCCCCCTCCGGCAGGGTGCCGGAATAGGGTCCCGATTGGTTTTGTGGCTACAGAGGCTTGCGGCGGTGGAACTCCCGATCTATTCTGTTCCCCAAAGGTTTTAGGGTATATGGATATATATAGGCGAAAGAAGTCGGTAAGGGGGGCCACGAGGGGCCCATGAGGGTGGAGGGCGCGCCCAGGGGGGTGGGCACGCCCCCTGCCTCGTGCTCTCCTCGTTGATCCCCTGACGTGTAGTCCAAGTCTCCTGTATTGCTTTCTTCCAAAAATAACTTTTCCGAAGATTTCATTCCATTTGGACTCCGTTTGATATTCCTTTTGTGCGAAACACTGAAACAAGGGAAAAAACAGAAACTGGCACTGGGCTCTGGGTCAATAGGTTAGTCCCAAAAGTTATATAAAAGTGCATAGTAAAGCCCATAAAACATCCAAGATGGATAATATAATAGCATGAATACTTCATAAATTATAGATACGTTGGAGACGTATCAGCACGCGCGACCATCGAAGCCCCCTTGAGCAGGAGGTTGAGGATGACCTCCTGGTGGTCTGGGCCTACCAGGTAGGCCTAAGTGCACAGTGAGTTCTTCTCTTTTTCTTTTATTCTTTTCTGATTTCTATTTTGCCTCAGTTTTGCATTTAGTTTGTCTGCTAAATGAATTTTGCAAGGGCCAAAACTTGGGACATGATTCCATTGCAATATTCTGGTGCTCTACAAGAAGTCTCAGGGCATTTGGAAATGTTTAAACATTTTTAGAATTTTAAAAGGTTAAGTAATATGTTGTTGTTTCACTTAAATAATTTTCAGGGGCAATTTGGGAATTTAGGTGATGTTGTTTTCCTTAACCAAATTACCTAGGGAATATTTGCAATATTATGAACTATTTTGCTTGCATATTTGAAGATATAAATATTTTACTTGTGATTTAAATTTGAATTTCACTTTGATTTTTATCAAATGCAATTTGGCTTAGTCAGGCATGATGACATGGCATCATTGGCATGGGATCACTGTGCCTTAACACTGGAGGTGTTACAAGCAACATAGAGAAGTGTGGAAATCTACTTCCCCACAACAGTATAATTGATCACGAGCGAACTGAGATAAAAACATAGAGATATAGGTTAGGGGCATTGCCCAACCTCATGCATGCTCCTCCATCTTCAGTTGCACCCTTATACTAGGTAGAAGATAGTTTTCAAATTAGACGCATTACAAAATCTCAAAGCAAAGTGATTCACGGAGACGCATACATATAAAGAATGTAGTTGCATTCAGAAATCAAGTGTCGTAGATTTTTATAATTAAGCACACTTCCATATAAAGAATGTAGTTGCACTTGGAAAACAAGTGTCGTAGATTGTTAGAATTAAGCACATTTCCAAGGATCAAGGTGATATCACATAATTCCTTTAATCTTACAAGTGGAGACACTTTATGTGTTAAAGGACAAGTGGACACCTACTCTAACTATGCGACTAAAGAAAACTAGTGATGCGTCTTCCTCTTATGCTAGTGATAGATAAGTGTCATACACATAACATACATCATTATCATTCATATCACATAGGAATCCACCACACACACAAATTTGAGACAAGTCGCGATCACAAGTTGTGATCACATTATTTATCTCGAATTGGACAACGATCCAATCTAGCCTAAGCATGTGTTGTTTCATCTTCATTGCATATTTTTTCTCCTTTGCTCCATTTACTCCCCACATCGCCACATCGATACTTTGCAACGGTAAACATGCCCACGTGATGTGGTTAGCATGACTTAATATTTCCACTAAATGCAGGATGGATAGGAGGGTGGCAACGGATGATTGGGGAGGTGAAGGGCAAAAATGGTGGCGAGAACATTGTTCTAGCCGATGCACCATGTGGGGACAATGGCACAAAGTTATATTAAAAAATTCTAACATCTTTGTGTCTTAATTTTCTATTACACTTAGCAAATTTAATCATATTGTTTGGATATTTATTAAATACAACAAAACCTACCATATTTATATTTATTTATAACTCATTCTGTTGATGTACGATCCCCACAAACATATTTAGCGATCATGCTTAGAAAAGTCGGTCACATTTTATATTTATTTATAACTTATTCTATCAATATACGGCCTTAACACATATAGTAAGCTCTTATGCTTATGAAAATAAATCACATTTTTTACTTATTTATAACTTATTCCATCAATATACTATTTTCACAAATATATTTTTCTGCTTTACTTAGCAAAATCAACCATATAGCCATGCTGCTAATAATTATTAACACAAACCATGATTTCTCATAAGAAGTGGTGTACAACAAAGCAAATGTACTTGTGTTTATTGTCACTCAAAAATTTCTAGGAAATTTACATTGGTTATTGATAGTTTTCCTATAAAATCTTCATTTGGATTGATCCACATAGATGGACGAGATAAAAATAAAAAAGGACAAATCGCAATCCCGCACATAATAAATTATGCCAGTAAGATGAATTATTATGTTTTATATGTGTGTGCATTCTTACTTAAATATTTTGGCAAAGATCTCTAAAGTATGTTGGCTAGCAAATATCTGCATAGAGATTTCTAGAGTAAACGATTGTCTATCTAAGGTATAAGTAAATAAATAATACTAGAGTGTTTGAGATGTTTTACAATGGTTTCTCCTCGAGTTCCTGGAATTTCCATCTTGTTGATTCTCTTGTGGTCAAGTAAGTGTTTTCATGTGCTAACAAGGCATGCAGTGGTGGAGGACAATTTGAGGTGAAGCATGCACTAAAGCATGAAAAATCCATGCAAAATCAAAGTACCATACAAATTAGGCATCACTTTGCGGCAGAAACTACATGCTACGCGTTGTGCGGCTGTGCTCTAACCTGTGCCTCAGTGCCGGCCTCCACGACTACCTTCTGTGTAGTGTGTATTGTCCATCATCACCACTGTGCATGCTTGCTTGTAGTCTACCGTTGTAAGCCTAGCTGTCGCTTGCTGGGTTCGTCTGTTCGTGCCGTCGTCGCTTCGCTGGGTAGGGCAGGGCACGGGGCAACAATATTTTCTATGAAAGAAGCACCTAGCTCTATGAAAGGCGCTAGCCGGCCTCCAAACGGGGCTCGCAACACCATTATGCATAGGGGAATCTAGGAAGAGGCAAAACTGCCCTGATGGCACTTCCAATGAGCAAGGCCAAGTCTAGAACAAAGTACTCTCATATTAGGGGTAGATCAAGGAGATGAGAATCGAGGAGGGATTAGCCAAAGGACTTCAACCCCCACCGTTTTAAATAACATGGGATAAAAAAGAGGTGTGAATTGGAAGGGGGTATTTGTACTGATTACTTCTTGACCCTTCCTCAACTTTTTTCGCCATCTCGTAGCTAATCCTGCATTAGTTCTCAGTAACTAACTAAGGGAATAAACTTCTATCTCAAAGTACCTCACATAATACTCATTAGATTCCAAACAATGGATTGGGAACAAAATTACACATGCATGTTTAATTTAAATACAACACTATTCTCTAAACTCACATTCTCCTTCAGAAGTAGTTATCTATTGGTAAACGTAGTAGAAAACAAAAAAATCGCCTTACGATCACCCAGGAACCCTATGAAGATGCAATAAACGGTTTGGATCATATCGTTACCAACTCTGAGTTCCATCAAAAGAAGACGAGTCGGTGTAGACCGTACTTGAAGTCCCTCAAACCATAGATGAACGATCCCTCGAACCGCTCACGAACCGTTCCTCGAACGGAAGATCGAAAGCATGGCCTCTCCACAGATTGCAAGCATACAGTCTTCATGATCCAGCAGCGCTTCGCCGTCCAGAGCGAATCATCACCGGAGAATTAGAGAGAGGAGATTAGAACCACACTGGGCTTCTAATTATGAGGATTATAGAATCTTGGTCTAGCTCTAATTGGAACAACTAGAACTAGACTAGAGAACTAGAGGAGGCTCGAAAACTTTTGTGTGTTCAAAAGTGCCCAAAACCTCTAGTATATATAGGTTGGAGGGAGAGAAGGGGGCGCCACATGAGAGGTGGGGGTAGAGTCCCTCCTTTCCCGGCCTAGAGGAGGAGGATTCCCCCTCCAATTCGTCCTCCCCCTCCTTTCGATGGGGAGAAGGGGGTGCCACCTATATTGGGCCCAAGTGACCCAATATGCTTTCCATCACTTGGCCTTTTAAGACCCGTTGATATTAAATTAAGTATAAAATCCTCCTAACTATTATTAGAGCCTTTTATTATTAATTTAACATCACTAGAAACATTTTACACCTATATATTATTTACTGGAAATACCCGGTGTTGCCTGATAAACTCCAAAACCCTTCCGGTGACCCCGAAACGCTTCCGGTCCTCTCAAAACTATTTCAAATATTAGTGAAACTATTTCAAATATTAGTGAAACTATTTCAAAAATAGTTCCACATTACTCCCGTCTTACTAGCACTCGTAAGATCGTGATTACCTTAAGCTTGTGACCCTATAGGTTCGGTAAAACATACACATGAACAAAACCCCTTTCGTTCAATGACCGATAGCGGAACCGTGGACATCCATATCGATCCCTATGAATATGCAAATGAAATTCAAGTGAATGTTTGGTTATCATGTATTATTCCCTTTGCTTCCCTATACTTTACAAAACACAAGGTGAGATGTATCGGTATCGTCTTGAGTCATAACATGCTCACTATACCGGTCTCCTCGTTACCGATTTTGTTCTTCTTTCTCGTTCATGTTCCAGCATCCCCCTGACATAGTAACCTATGTCTGGCCAGAGATGATGGACAAGCACGTGTGTCTCCTCTAGCTGAGACAAGAATTCAGTTGGATTCAACTCCTTCACAGTACAATCGACAACAACAACGACAAGCTCATCACCCTACGCCCGCAAGCAATCACCAATGTATCTGCCGAAAATAAAAGGCACACAATTTACATCTCCAACATTTCGTCGACCACTTGGCGGCCATTGTCCTTGTTGGCAGCTGTGGCGGCCAGATGTGCTAGATGAGGGGTTGTAGGGGTGGACGGAGACATAGTACAAGGCTCCAGGAAAGGATGAGGTGCTGGAGTAACCATCTTCTTCTTTGCCTTCATGGTAGCCATCGGATTCCTCGCTTGCTTTCTATCGGCTGGAGAAAAGGGAGGGCGACCTGCTATTGTCGAGGCTGCTACAGCCTTGCCACCGCCCTTGCTGCCGGCATTGGTTGACAGTGCAGTGGCTCGAAGCGTGTTTTTTGTCCCCAACCTCTTCCTTGGTACGGGCGGCAGCGTGTGGGTCGATTCTGGTGGCGTTGCGCCAGCAGCGGTGGCGGAAAGGTCTTGTGGTTCCATTCCGGTTGGATTCAGGGGCACGGGTTGTGGTGGCAACGAGAATGGCAACAATGGTTGGAATTGTTGCCGGCTCGGGTGGGAGAGAGAGGCGGCCGAAAATTTACTCTAGGGGCACCATTCGACTATATTTGAGAGAATTGGGATGCTTTTTGAGGCTGACTCTTATACTCTTTACTCCTAACTGTTTGAGAGATCAGCTAGGTGCCGTTAACTTCTCAAAATGAGGAGTTAAGTTTTTTAATGGGTCAGTTTTTTTTTTTTTGCGAGGAATGGGTCAGTTAGAGATGCTCTTATTATACATCTAGTACGGGCCATCTTTGTGTGATGCATATATTGGACACTGGGTCCACAAATGGTAAATTGATAGACTTGTGTATGTGCAAAGTATGTAAGACAGTAAGCGCATCTCTAACCGATCCCTTAAAAACCATTAGAGGAGCAAAATAAGGAGTTAATCGCACCTAACCAATCCCCAAACCATTAGAGGAGATTTTTTTTACTCTAAGTTTACTACGATGCCCAACTCTCATGTATTTACGCCCTCAAAAAAACTCTCATGTTTTTACTCCTCCACGACGCCGCTCCTTCAAAAAAATTCTCTTCTTTTTCTCATGCACCGTTGCCAGAACCCACGCCACCAGCCGTCGGTCACCCTAGTGAATGGAAAATGGAACCCTCAAAGCCCTCACAACTCCAGCGATCAGGAACTTCATAAAATTCGGCCGTTCATCCTCCAACACTCTCTTGTGACCCCCACGCCGGTGTTTACCCCGCCGCACAACGCCGTTGCCTTCACCTGTGAGCTGCCGTGCTCCCAAGACAAGTCGCAGCAAGACCTAGACACAAGGACAACCATGACGTGCTTCTCGGAGATGGGGATGTGGATGAGAACAGCATCTCGTGCAGTTGTGCCACCAGCTCCCTCTCCTGGCGCTGAAGACACATCCCGCCATCTGCTGTTGCCCAGCCGTGCTCACCACCCGGGGAACAACCTCTGCTCCTCTGCATTTCAGTTTCGATAGCTCAACGACAGGTGAGGCACACAGAACTAGTGTGTGTATGAAGCTAGCTAGCTGGCTCCGATCAGATAAGCTAGGCATGGAAAGATAAGTGGTCGTTGCTCCGGTAGTTCAACGTCGTGTTCGATAGCGAGCAAGGCCATGCTACACACGCACACTCACACCACACGTCCACATGGTAGGACTCCGCCATGTTCGATGGCGAGTACGGCAAAACCTTTAGGTAGGCCGCATGGACCCATGCACGTTGGACCTCGCCGTGGTGGTGAAGACCGGTGGAGAGGCGGGGGGATTAGTGCTGAGAGATGATGGCCTGTAAGTGCACATGGCTATTGGAATTTGTGATAAGTAAAGTATGTCGACCCCATAAGGCATGATTGAATTGCGCATGCAACTACCAACCCTGCAGCTACATCGTCATTCACACAGCTACATTAACACCCATAGCGTTATCTGGAAATAATAGATTTAGTCGGTTACTAACGAAACGATAATAAGGACGGTTTTATCTAAACAAGTAAGCAAAGACAAGAACATAAATAAAAAGAGAATAAAATAAAAGATGACACTTGAGTAATCAAGATGTTGTCAAGGGGTTCCGAATCCTCGTCGCTAGTATGATCCACGCAACATATGCATAAGCATAGTTCTAGGTTCGGATACGTAAGTCACCTTATATGTTTGATATGGGCGGAGCCGGGTACAAAATACGTTCTACTCTAAGTAGACATCATACCATGCATGCCACCATCATAGTTTCCCCATGCCTATTCTCTCTATAATGATTAAGGGTTTTCCCACTAGAAGTTCTTCGTTATTCCTATCAATTGAAAAGGCGAAAAGTGAGGCCTTTACTGTCACCTCGAATTACCTCGACATCCTAACCTTTACAATCGATAGTAATTTGCTTCATGGACAAACTTGACAATAATATTGATTGTGGCCTATCTTCTATACCTAAATAGCTAGGCCCCACTCACATATTTCTCTCAACATGCAAGTATGCCAACTCATCATCCAACATGCATGAAGAAGGCCCACCACAACATTCAACCATGCATAATAAAAATACACCTCAACATGCAAACATGCATGAGAATTGAAATTCTATTATGATAGTTATATTATACAATAACCAAACACCACAATCATATTTATTTTCAGTTTTATTTCATATTGTTACTCTGCATATTCATGTTCCATAGAACCAATTCTCACTGAATATATTGCAAAAAAATCCGCAACAATGTGCGGGGTATCACAACACTCATGATAGTTACTAACTCAAACATAGAAAACAGAATTTTATATCTCCCGTAGGCGTTCATATCAAATACCAAAAGAGTTCAACCTTATTTCCCTAGAAGTAGTAATTACTCAAACATGGAGATAAAGAACATAGATGTTAGATACAAGTTACATGCCAACATGGTGTTAGAGATGGAGAGAGGCATGGTGGTGTTGATGGAGATGGGCCCGGCCCTCCGGCCGGCGCTAGACGTCGGTGGCGCCTCCTCTCTTCTTCCTTGTTTTGGCCCTCTCCCTATGGTGGAGTTGCAACCATGGAGGTGTGCCGGCAGTACATGGAACTTGTGGTTGGCGAAGGAAATTAATCCCGATGGCTAGGGCTGGAGATTAATACAGGACCCTGATAAGTGCCATACATGTGTGGCACAAACACATGGCAGCCCCGAATGTTTTTATGGAAAATTTAGTAATGCGAGGATAGCAACTTTGGTTGTGAAGCATGGAAACATTCTTTTCGGATGGCAAGTTCAAGTTTTGTTTGGATTTTTTTTTATTTTCGGATGACAACTTTATTTGTAAAGATTGTTAGGGCCAGATTTGCCACACGTGTGGCACTTATCATTTGGTTTAATATATGGGAGGCCTCTTTGTGTCTCCTCCATTGATTTGGCCTCTCCTGCTTTCATCCAAGGACGCAAGGGGAGCCAAATCCTCTCCCAAAACATCCCTTGGTCGTCAGGATCATGTAGAAACAAATCGGTACAAAAATGAAGCAAAATAAACAAAGTTATGACTAATTTACTTGCATTGTTGGGCTCTTGTACGACCCCCCTGATACGACCGAGCTCAATCGTTTCCGGCGTTCTATTAGAAAACGGGACCTTTGGGAAGGTTTAGTACTACGCGCACGCTCTACACATCCGGAGGGCAGGAGTATTTTTCGCCATTTCTTCATTGCATACTCACACCAATTATATTCTCCTATGTAATCAGTCCTACATAGAGCTCTCAAATAATCAACAATAGTGTAGTCATGTTTAGAAGAAGGTGTCCTCAAATGGCCCATATTAAATATAACACATACTGCCTTAAGCAAGCATGCCTTTTCAGCTTCAATTGACAACTCAGTTATATCTCTGGCTGAGAAATTTTTTGTTGCCTTCAAATTGTGAGAATTAGTTTCAACCATACCTATATTTTTCTTCAAGAAGTCAATGAAGCAGAAGTTGTCTGAGCGTCAATACCATCAATATCTCTAGGTCCAGAAGGAAACCCCAAAACTTTGTGCATACCCGCAGCATAGAATTTGAGTTTCATATCTTGAGACTCTTAATGCACTAATCTTTCACATCTTTTGCACCTACAAGAAATCAAATAAACTTAAGATGAACCTTTTTAATTGCATGTAATTTCAACAACCCATCATATTTAATTTCCCAGAGCATAAATTTCTTGTATTCAGTGAATTCATTCAAAACAGCACGAACATCTACCTTCAACCTAGATTCAGAGTTACACTTATCATCCTCATTTTCTCCACTTGAATCATCTCCTTCAGTGTAATAATATCTTAAATATCTATAACATTTTGATGTACCACTTGTTGAATGACTTGACTTAGATGACATATTTTTATCACTAGAACGTAAATGAAGACCTTAAGATTAATAAATAAATTAGTGGAATAGATAATTCATTAAATTTGTTGTTTCAACAACTACTTGTTTAAATAAATGTTTGTAAGGCAAATATATTACTCACAATTTGAAAATAATTATAAGAAAATACACGATACTACTTGTTTTCCATTAAGTATAAATGTTTTTAAATAAATGTTAATAATTTTTTAGATAATTCATTAAATTTATTTAAACAATGATACTACTTAAACAAATGTTCATAACACTCTTTTAAATTATAAAAGTATATAGCGCGTTTTATGTTACGATTAAAATAAATTAATTTATATAAAAGATTCATAATATTAGAAGAAAGAAAATTACCATCGATGTTATTAAGCTTCATAAAATTCTAGCCCCCGCATCGAGCGGGCCACTCTGCTAGTGTGATAAAATGTTGAAACTTTTTGCATAATAAGCTCTGATAAATTTTCTACAGTGTGCTAGAATTTCATAATGTTTGGAGTTGAATAAATATTGATACTCTTGCATTCTTTACAGACTGTACTATTTTGGCAAATTGCTGTTATGTTTGCATTGTTTGCATATGTTTGTTTGTTTAATGATTCTATTTAGTGTGATAGGAGTATTAAATATGCAGAGGCATTTAGTATGCAATGTTGAATAATAATTTTAGTGATTATCTATGGTAGAGAATGATAAAGTTTTTGCATTGGTTTATACTAACTTATCTCACGAGTTCTTGTTGAGTTTTGTGTGGATGAAGCTTTTGAGTTTTAGGAAAACCGTGATATGAGAGGAATTAAGGAGACACAAAAGCTCAAGCTTGAGGATCCCCAAGGCACCCCAAGATAATATTTCAAGAAGTCTCAAGCATCTAAGCTTGGGGATGCCCCGGTAGGTATCCCACCTTTCTTCTTCAATAATTATCGGTTAGTATCGGTTTAGCCTAAGTTTTTGCTTCTTCACATGATGTGTGCTATCCTTGAAATGTCAATTTGTTTTGTTTCGCTTGCTGTTTTAATAAATTACTTAGATCTGAAAGATTTTAAATAAGAGAGAGTCCTCAAATAGCTTCCTATTTATTCAACTACTCGTTTGAGCTTCACTTATATCCTATGAGTAAATTGTTGAATAAATTGAATATCATGAAGTTGAAATCATATCATGCCTAGTGGTAGCTTCACATTGGGTTTAGAATGTGAAACATTTTGAGGCTTGACAATCACAATTTTGGTCATACAAGCAATTCACGAATAATTAGTATAAGGAAGAGAACTTTCACATGCAAATACACTATCCTGGAAATATTTTGTGATTGTGAGCCCCCATCAAAATATTATATGCCAAAATTGTTGACATTGGACAAGGAAGACAACGTAATGATTTATGTTTGTTCATATTCACATAGAAGTTATATTTTCATAGATCCTTCAACATGTGGTGCTTGCCCCCCATCTTTGCTAGCCAAAAATTCCGTACCAAGTAGAGATACTACTTGTGCATCCAAAAACCCTTAAACCCAAATCTTATTTTCAAGAGTCCACCATACCTACCTAAGGATTGAATACGATTCTTCAATTAAGTTGTCATCGGTGCACTAAGGCAATAAAAATTGCTTCTAAAAGTGTGAGATCATTTAGTGTAAGAGAAGATTGAGCATTGTACGAACTTGGATGGCAAAGAATAAAAGTGACAGACTGCATAATAAAGGTTGTCATCTTAAGGGGCAATACAACATGACGTTCTTTTTCACTAAGGGATTGAGCATACAAACAAATAAGCGCATGGCAACCTCTGCTTCCCTCTGCGAAGGGCCTATCTTTTACTTTTATGTATTTACTTTTATGCAAAGAGTCAAAGTTTTTCTCTCTGTTCCTTTTTATTTTCTCTTTGGGCAAGCATCATGTGGTGAGGAAAGATCTAGGCACATATGTCTAGTTGAATATGGGTAGCATGAGTTATTATTGTTGACATCACCCTTGAGGTGAATACGTTGGGAGGCAAAACAATAAGCCCCTATCTTTCTATGTGTCTGGTTGAAACGTTTTGCTCCTGTGTACGCGGTGAGTTTTAGCAATCATAGAAGACTATATGATGGTTGAGTATGTGGAGCTCTTACTTAAACTCTGTTGAATAAGTTGAATTGCAATTTCTTGGTGACTAAGAACATAGGTTATTGAGTTTCAAGAGAATTCATTGTTTGAACCTTAACATGTGAAGTGTTTGCTACTATAACATGAGAAATTTTATAAGAAAGAATTGTTGTTATGATGCTAGGAAAAGTGATTGAAATTACCATTGATCAAACTTATGCACTTTGCTAGCATTCACACTTCATAAATTATTTCTTTTATCATTTACCTACTCGAGGACGGGTAGGAATTAAGCTTTGGGATGCTGATACGTCTCCAACGTATCTATAATTTATGAAGTATTCATGCTGTTATTTTATCATTCTTGGATGTTTTACAATCATTTTATAGCAACTTTATATCATTTTTTGTGACTAACCTAGTGACCCAGTGCACAGTGCCAGCTGCTGTTATTTTTTTGCTTGTTTTTTACATCGCGGGAAATCAATACCAAACAGAGTCCAAACGCAACGAAACTCCACAGAGATTTTTTATGGGCCCGAAGACTCCCGATGGGCAGAAGCAGCACCTGGGAGTGCCCCGAGGGGGGCACAGCCCACCAGGGCGCGCCAGGCCACCCCCTGTGGCCACCCGCACCCCCTGTTTACCCTATAAATTCACAAATATTCCGAAAAGCCTTGGGGTTAACCTAGATCAGATGTTCCGCCGCCGCAAGGCTCGGTATCCATGAGAAACCAATCTAGACCCATTCCGGCATACTGCCGGAGGGTGGAATCATCTCCGATGGCCATCTTCATCATCCCGGCGGCCACCACAATGAGGAGGGAGTAGTCCATCCTCGGGGCTGAGGGTTTGTACCAGTAGCTATGTGTTTAATCTCTCTCTCTCTCTCTCTCGTGATATATATCATGGGCTTTGTTAATATAGATGTATCATATGATGTTTCTCCCCTCTATACTCTTGTTGTGATGAATTGAATCTTTACCCTTTGAAGTTTTGTATTGTCAGATTGAATATTCAGAGATGAGAACACATGATGTATGTCTTGCGGTATGAATACTTGAGGTGACAATGAGGTATCATATTGATTCACTTGATGTATGTTATGGCACTCAACTTGCGGATTCCTGCAGTGATATTGGGGTAATCTATGCATATGGGTTGATGCACGTTTTTATTATCTTTTCTCCGATAGAAACTTTGGGGTCTCTTGGTAGTTCTTTGTGTGGATTGAGTATTATGAATATGAATTTGCTTTGGTGTTATTTTAGTATGAACTCTTGATTAGATCGATCAGAAAGAATAGCTTGCGTTATTTTAGTAAGAACTCTAGGATAGATCGATCAGAAAGAATAGTTTTGAGGTGGTTTCGTACCCTACAAACAATTTCTATCTTTTGTTCTCCGCTAATAGGAACTCGGGATTGATTCTTTATTGCACTTTGAGGGATAATCATATGATCCAACTATGTTAAAACTGTTGAGAGATTGCACTAGCGAAAGTACAGACCCTAGGCCTTGTTTTCAAGCATTGCAATACCGTTTTTGTGCCCGTTTACTATTTTCTACCTTGCTGTTTTTATTTATTCAGATTATAAAAAAATATTTCTACCATCCATATTACACTTTTATCACTATCTCTTCGCCGAACTAGTGCACCTATACAATTTGCCATTGTATTGGGTGTGTTGGGGACACAAGAGATTTCTTGTATTTGGTTGCAGGGTCGTTTGAGAGAGACCATCTTCATCATACACCTCTCACGGATTGATAAACCTTAGGTCATTCACTTGAGGGAAAATTGCTACTGTCCTACAAAACTCTGCGCTTGGAGGCCCAACACGTGTCTACAAGAATAAACTTGCGTAGTAGACATCAGTGGCAAAAAAGGCGGCGCGAAGATCGAGGCATCCCTGTCTACTCGCTCCGTTTACTGCGGCATGCTCCGTCCCGCGCGCTTCTCCAAACTTTTGAATCCCGTGAGATCCGGGAACCACAGAGCAATCAATCGCATCGAAGATTTCACACTCCAATTCACTTGAAGATTACCGGCATAATTCACTCGACGACCTCAGAATCGATCAAGGCGACTGGTGCAGGGTCAAAGTTCCAATATGATTTCCAGACCTTGCTGAAATGCCTCTGAAGCATAGAATCGAGTCGGAACCAACTTCAACCCTTCCTCACTCGGACCTCAATCCATTCGGGGGCTAATGACGATGACATGTACCTAGGGTAGGGTCATAGGCCTGACCTAGACGCCCTACCCAAGGACACTGCCCTAGAATGAAAGACATTCAAAGACCAATAGAAGATACCGACTGAAATCACCTTGGAGTGCAATCCACTCGACCAGCTATTCCACTCGGATACCCCAATTCCACTCGACCAAGATAGTGTCACTCCACCATACTGAAGAATCACTCGGAGCACAGAAGACCTACAGTCGCCCCATTATGGTAACGATCAGGTGTTCACTCCGTAGTCTTAAAGATCATTAATAGTCATTTATAGTAGGTGTTACCAGTAACGTCCCTGCCTTAACTTACACTGAACCCTTTGTAACTGAGGGCTGAAGGGGCTTGGCGCACTCTATATAAGCCACCCCCTCCTCTGGCACAAGGGTTCGCACCCCCTGTAACTCACACGCATATTCCAGATGACAAGCCTCCAGGCACCGAGACGTAGAGCTGTTACCTCCTCCGAGAGGGGCCAGAACTCGTAAACTTGCGTGTACAACCTCGCCGTAGCTAGGGCCATGCCTCCTCCTATGTACCCCCTATTCTTACTATCAGACTTACTCCCACGACACATATGTCCAGTTAAATATGGGTGGCATGAGTTATTATTGTTGACATCACCCTTGAGGTGAATACGTTGGGAGGCGAAACTATAAGCCCCTATCTTCTTATGTGTCCGGTTGAAACGTTTTGCTCATGTGTATGCGGTGAGTGTTAGCAATCATAGAAGACTATATGATACTTAAAAAAATTGTGAGAAGTATTTATTAATGTTATTAAAAAATAAATTTACGTACAAATCCAAGTAGATTAACATATACACTCATTTGCTACTATAGCAGTAGATAACATAAATTCAAACTTAATATATACACTCTTTCTATGTGTAACCTGCTTCTTGTTACATTTTTATATCTTTTCCATAAAGTTAAATAACCTTTCATATGCATATGTGAGTACTTGTATTTGGCTTCAGTGGTAATAATGTGTCGGTGGGAAACGACACCTATGGGATCACACGAATCCCTACTATGGATGTCGGGGCGCGGGGTTGTGAGAAGAGCAGGATTAGCAGTCAACACAAGGAGCGTTTACCTAGGTTCGGGCCGCGAGGATGCGTAATACCCTAGTCCTACTTTGGTGTGTATTCGAGAGAGTTCTTGAGCTCTCGAACTAGCTATGGTGGCTGCGTAGTTCATAAGAGCCGAATCCCTCTCCAGTATGCCAAGGGCCTCCTTTTATAGTTGGAAGGGGCTGCCATAGTGGCACACAGGAGGTGGAAAGGCCTACAGTGCTGCGAGCTTATCGCTCGTGTTACAAAACAAGACGCATTTAGTGCGTAGCTTAGGTGTCCCTTAGCTTTATTGGGGACGGGAACAAGGCCCGTCCCGTCCGTTGCCGCCTCGCCTTGCTTCGACACGCGCCCAGGCCAGCGGTGCATGTGGTGCCATGCAGGCAGGCAGGCAAGTGAGGTGGCACGGTGGTAGGGTCTTCACGAAGATCTGCATGCCACCACGCAGGTGCTTGCTGAGTTGGCGTAGAGGCCGCCCGTTGCCACACAGGTGCCTGCCCAGCTGGTTGAGCTAGCAGCTGCTTGGGGACAGCGGTGGAGTCTTGGTCGACGCAGGCCTGGCTGTGGCCCCGCTGACGCCCTCGGCAAGGGCCTTGCCGGCGGCCCGGCAAGGGTCTTGCCGTGGCGTTGCAGTCGTCCACGGAAAGGCGCTTGCCAGGGGTCTTGTGGATCTCCTCGGCAAGGATCCCGCCGAGGGTCGCCGTCTTCTGGTTCTCATCTGATCTCATATCTCTATGGTCTTGACAAAGATTTGCATGCTACCACGGAGGTGCCTCCCGAGCCCTAGTTTCAATGTGGTTGGTTGAGTTGGAACCCGTGGGCTCAAGGGTGGCTCGCTCTGTTAGCATCGGGCAAGTTGCCCCAGCAAGGCTCTTGCCGGGGCCGCGGAGGCTGCCCCGGCAAGGACCTTATCGGGGGAGTCCACCTCGCCCTCTCGCTCTTTGGTATCTTTGGTCTTGGCATTGCCTTGGCCATCTTGTGCTTCGGCTTCTCTCCGGCTCCCCTCCTCTGCCCTGCTTGGTGTTGCCGTGGCGCGCGGCTCCGACTGCCCGTGCACAAGTAAAGGGGTACAAAGGTGTGCCCCTACTTTTGTACACCGACAGGAGCCCCCGGGCCTAGGCCACACATGAGCGCGACATGTTGTTGGGCCAGGCCCAGAACGGTGCGCGGGCAGGCGGGGCGGATTTTCACCGCAGTAACGGCCACACATGAGCGCGACACGTTGTTGGGCCAGGCCCAGAACGGTGCGTGGGCAGGCGGGGTGGATTTTCACCGCAGTAACTCTTCGTCTGCTGTGCTTCCCCACGACCCGCGTTGAACGCGCGTCGTGGAGGATCATGCATGACGTGGGGGTCATGCGTGGGGCGGTTCTCGCACGCATGCATCACATCACAGTTAATGGGAAAGGAGGCGGCCCGCGCCTTCCCTGTAAAAAGGAATAACCGCGGGCGCGCTGCCCACTTTACCCTCTTCCCTGCGTCTTCTCCAATCTTAGATACGCCGCCCCCTTTCTTCCTCCTTCTCGGGTTCTTGCCTTCGCTTGCCGCCGCTGCTTCTCCGCCGTCCTCTGTCTCTTGCTCTCCCCAGCCGTCGTGGCGCCCAAATCCACCAAGGGCAAGGGAGTGGCCAAGGATGCCGGAGCGACGGAGCTGCCGGAGAGTGCGCTGGCGGCTCAGCGGACGCAGCTCGCCTACTTCCTCTTGACGGTCAACGAGTTCGAGCTCCGGGAGGCCTTCAAACCCCTGTGGGGGTGAAGACGGGGGGAGAGACGACGGGGCATCCAGCCACGCGCGTCATCCCCGCCAATTGCGCCGAGGCCGCCCCAAATCGGTACCCTTTCTTTGTCGACTACTTCTCCTGCGGGCTCTGTCCCCCTTTCTCCAATTTTCTTAAGCGACGTCATGCACACCTATGGCTTCCACCTTTTCGATTTTACTACAAATGTCGTGGCGTGCATGGCTCTTTTCGCGCACCTCTGCGAGGGCTTCGCCAGGGTGCATCCCAACACGGCGCTCTTCCGCCACTACTTCTCCCCTCGGATCCAACCGGGGGGCGCCATTTCCGGTCGCGTCACCTGGATCCCAAGGTCCAAGGGGGCGTACCCGGAGGGCGCCATGAAGGAGATGTGGGAAGAATGGCGGGGCCGGTGGTGCTGGATTGAGGAGAAGGACCCGCCGGACTTTTGCCGGGTCCGCAAGGTGCCGCCGGTCCGTAGAAGCGATTGACGCGAAGCTTACGGTCGCCACCACCAGGATTCTCTGCCTCACCGAGGCCGGGCTCACCCTCGAGATGATCAAGGCGGATTTCATCCGCCGTCGAATCGCTCCGCTGCACAACAAGGGGAGGCCGGCCTAGCTTTTCACGAACGCCGCCGACATCATGAGGCTTCGCCCCGGCCTCGACCACAACTTCACAGTGATGGGGCACGCCCACTTCTGCCAGCGGCTCTTCCAGCTCGACGTGAACCGCGACGGCGAGGTCGAGCGGACCGGCAAGGCCGCGAGGGCCGCCGCGAAGGCCGGCAAGGTCGCCAAGGGGCCCTTGTTCAAGTTGCCGGCAGGAGTGGTTCCGCTGCGCAACAACTCACGCTGGACCGACATCATCGCCATCATGCCGGATTTCAACGCGCATGGCCTTGACCCGAGTTGGGTCGAGCCGGAGGAAATTCAAGTGCAGGAGTTCTTCGACACCTTGCACGAGGGGTACGTCACCGCCGAGCCGCGTCTCGTCTAGGACACCACCCAGGCAGAGCTGGACTACATCGCTGTCAGGGCGATGGAGGCGAAGCTTGCCGAGGAGGCCGGCAGCGCTGGTGGCGTGGAGGACAAGGCCGCGGCAGAGGCGGAGGAGAAGGAGCTCGCCCAGTGGGCGGAGGCCGCTGGGGAGGTCAGCAGCGCCGGCACCGGGGCTCCTCTCGTCGAGGAGCTGGTCGACGAGTCGTCGGAGGAGGAGGCTGAGGCTGTTGACCCTTCGGTCACGGGGAGAGGGCGAGTCCTGCGGCGGGCCACTTCCAGCGAGCCGGTACGTCCCGTCAAGGCTGCGCAGCAGCCAAAGTCTCCGGAGGAGTCCGTGCATCAGACGAGGGCCGCGGCGGCGAAGAAGGTCGTCAAGGCCGTGGTGGCAAAGAAGAAAGCATCTGCCTCCTCTTCATCCAAGCGCGCGCAGACTCCGCCCTCCTCCCCTCCTCCGGCAGACGTCGACGCGGGGGTCACCTTATACTTCGGGTCCCTGAGCCCAAGGAGGAAGAGGAAAGCAACAGAGGAAGAGGTGGATGACAAGTAAATATTTTGCTCTTTTCTGTCATCTCCGTCTCCCCAATCTGTACCGCTTGTCTTGAATTGTTTTCATCTTTGTAGGGAGGCGGAGACGCTGGCCCAGAGGATGAAGAGGGTCAAAGCCTCGGCAGGCGATCAGCCCCCGGTGGGCACTTCGAGGGCACCACTGTTGGTGCTGAGCAGCCCGGACAGCAGCCCCCGGCACAGCCCCCAGCGTAAGTTCATCATTCATCCCTCGTCAACATGTGTTGGGGGGCATGATCTCCCGGTGCTGACCTTGCTGTAGTCGCAGGAGGAGGACAGCAGTAGGAAGAGCCACAGAGGGCTACCCCTAACACGCCGCCCCCATCGACCACGCCGCCCCGAGGGGCGTCCCCGACAAGGGCGCCAAGCACCGAGCCCATGCACACGGAGGAGGGGGAGGAGAACTCGGGTGCCGGTCGCTTTGCCTCGGCGCCAAATGTTGGCGGGGAGGGGACCTCTGCTCCCTAGCCCGGCACTGGTAAGCCGCTCGCCTTTCGTCCCTGTTCTTTTTCTTTTCTTGCTGATTCTTGGTCTTGGCTTTATCTCATTCCCTTCTTGGTGTCCAGATCGTCCATCGGCGGACCAGGAGGACATAGACGCCATCATCAAGGACGTCGCCAAGGACGCCGCGGCAGAGGCCGAGAAGTTCGCTGCCGAGGAGTCCGCCAAGGGTGCTGCCGAAGACGCCAAGGGGCCCGCCGGGTAGCCCGGCAAGGGGCCTACCGGAGAGGCCGGCAAGGCCACCACCGAGGAGGAGGTGGTCGATGACCAGCCTTCCTCCTCTGTATCTGAGGGTGACCGACGACCTCTTCGTCCACCTCCCAGGGGCGTGCAGCTCCAGGGCACCCGTCGAGGGAGAGGTGTTCGACGAAGAGGTGCTTGCCGCCGCCGGGCTCGAGGTCGTCGATGAGCCGAGCGCCGGTGGCGACGGCTCTCGGGAGGAGCGGCTTCTCCAGGCCATGGGCGCCAATTTCAGGAAGCTCCAGGCGCTCCACCGCGCCCGCCTGGACAAGGCCAAGTCCAGGATGGCAACAGTGCACAAGGCGGAGGCAGACCTCAAGGTGCGCGTCGCCGAGGCGCAGACTTGGTTGCGCCAAGCTAGCGAAGAGTAGAAGGCCGCCCAGGGCGAGCTGGCCAAGCGCGACTTGGAGCTCACCATGAAGCTGGCCGACATCGAAAAGGCCCAGGAGACGGCGGAGGGCTTGGCCGCTGCAGTAGAGGCCGCTCGGACCTAGCATCAGGCCGCGCTGAACTCCCAGGAGGAGGACCTCGCCGAACGCAAGGCGGACCTCGACGCCAAACTCCGCGCCAAGGACGAGGAGGTGGAGAAGCTTGTCGCGCAGCGGACCCAAGAGCTGGAGCAGAGGCACAGGGATATGATACGTCTCCAACGTATCTATAATTTATGAAGTATTCATGCTATTATACTATCCTTCTAGGATGTTCTATATGCATTTATATGATATTTTATATGATTTTTGGGACTAAGCTATTAACCTAGAGCCCAGTGCCAATTTCTGTTTTCTCCTTGTTTTAGAGTATCGCAGAAAAGGAAAACCAAACGGAGTCCAATTGACGTGCCACTTGACGGAGATCATTTTTGGACCAGAAGAAGCCCACGGAGTACCAGAAGTAGGACAGAAGAGTCCCGGGCTGGCCACGAGGGTGGGGGCGCGCCCACCCCCCTGGGGCGCGCCCCCTGCCTCATGGACAGCCTGGAGACCTCCCTGACGTGAAATCAACGGAAAACTCTTCTATATATACCCAAACTTCCAGAAAGAAACCTAGATCGGAAGTTCCGCCGCCGCAAGCCTCTGTAGCCACGAGAAGTCAATCTAGGCCCTCTCCGGCACCCTGCCAGAGGGGGCCATCATCACCGGTGGCCTTGGAGGAGTATCCCGGAGGGGCCATCATCACCATGAAGGCCAAGGACCAAAGGGTGGAGGCCATGGAGGAGGAAGCACAAGGGGGAGAACCTCTCCTCCTCTCGTCCGGTGGCGCCGGAGTGCCATCGGGAGGGGAATCATCGCCACGGTGATAGTCTTCATCAACATCACCATCATCATCACCATCCTCACCTCTTTTACGCAGTCCACTCTCCCGCACCCCGCTGTAATCCCTACTTCCGTGTCGCGCAAGCGTGAGGGACTCCCGCTGTAGGGTGTTGCAATACGTTCATGATTCGCTTATAGTGGGTTGGTGAGTGACTGAAACACAAACCCGAGTAAGAGGGGTTGTTGCGTATGGGAATAAAGAGGACTTGATGCTTTAATGCTATGGTTGGGTTTTACCTTAATGATCTTTAGTAGTTGCGGATGCTTGCTAGAGTTCCAATCATAAGTGCATATGATCCAAGTAGAGAAAGTATGTTAGCTTATGCCTCTCCCTCATATGAAACTGCAATAGTGATTACCAGTCTTGTTAACGATTGCCTAGGACAATTCCGCACACCGATCCACCATTATTTCACACTCGCTATTTATAATATTTAGTAATACATTCTAACTTTATGACAACAGCACCTACTTTTATATTTTAGCTCTCCGATATCATACAAAGTTATCCTCTTCATACCCACAACATAGTTTTATTTCTCGTTGCTAGTTGGAAGTGAACGTTCGGTGTACGTAGAGTCGTATCAGTGGCAGATAGGGCTTGAGAGAATATTGATCTTACCTTTAGCTCCTTGTGGGTTCGACACTCCATACTTATCACTTCCACCTTTGGAAATTGCTACGATGATTCCTTGCACTTGGGGATTATCAAGCTCTTTTCTGGCGCCGTTGCCGGGGAGCAATAGCGTGGGGTTGATATTCTCGTGTGTGCTTGTTTGCTTTCTTCACTAAGTAGATTTTGTTTTTCCTTTTTGTTTCTGTTTAGTTGTGGGTGAAACATACAAAAAAAATTAAGAATGAAAATACAAAAAGAATTACTTGCCTTCCTTGCCTAAAATGTTTTTCAAAAAGAGAAGTGATTGGAAAGTTATGCATTGAAGAAGTGAGGGTCGACCTTGAGCACTTGTGTTCATGCTCACGGAAACAATGTAGAATTTTTCATGGAAGTTTCTCTGTATATAATTATCCCCTTGTATATATTCATTGTATTATAAAAATAATGTGCCAAGCTTTGGTTTTAGGATGATTAGATTGCTTGTTTACTATGTGCAGAACAAAAACAGAAACTTTGGCTGTAGTGTGTGAATTTACATTTTTTTGCTGGAAAGTCAAATGGGTCTGAAACTTTTTGCACATTACTTATGTACAAATTTTTCAAATTTTCAAATTTAGTTCATAATTTTAGGAGTTACATAAGTTTACTAAACTTCCAGATTACTACAGACTGTTTTATTTTTAACAGATTCTGTTTTTCACGGGTTGTTTGCTTATTTTGATGAATCTATGGCTAGTATCGGGGGGTATGAACCATAGAGAAGTTGGAATACAGTAGGTTTAACACCAATTTAAATAAATAATGAGTTCATTACAGTACCCTAAAGTTAGTGATTTGCTTTATTACACTAACGGATCTCACAAGTTTTTGTTAAAGTTTTGTGTGGATGAAGTGTCCGAAGGTTGAGGAGCTATCAATATGAGAAGAATAAAGAGAGGCAAGAGTTCAAGCTTGGGGATGCCCAAGGCACCCCAAGTAAATATTTCAAAGCACACTCAAGCATCTAAGCTTGGGGATGCCCCGGTTGGCATCACATCTTTCTTCTTCAACAATTATCGGTATACCTCGGTTTTTGTTTTGTTCACATGATTTGTGTCATTTGTGTTTTTGTTTTTCCTTTAAGAACCATGCTAGCATGAGATATCCCTTCATTTATTTATAGAATACTTCATGTGCTTCACTTAAATCTTTTAAGTATGATCTTATAGAATTGCTCTCTGTGCTTCACTTAAATCTTTTGAGTATGGTTTTATAGAATGCTTCATGTGCTTCACTTATACATTTTGAGCTTGGATATTGGTTAGTCTATATTAATTGCAGAATGCTCCATGAACTTCACTTATATCTTTTGGAGTAAGAATAATACTATCATTTAAAGTGGGTTTGGAAGAGTGTCAACTTTAGGAATTAGTGATCCCACTATCTTGGAGGGTGTTGAATCTTAGTGTGATATTTATGAAAGTGGATTTGGAAGAGTGTCAACTTTAGCTAGTAATGATTCCACTATTTAGGAAGAGGTTCCAATTGAGTATGAGAACAAATTTGCTATCCATGATTCTACTGAAAATTATTATGAGGGAGGAATACACGCTTGTAGGAGTTGCAATAATATCAAGTTTCCTCTCTATGTGCTTAAAGTTTTGAAGTTATACTTGTTTTGCCTGCCTATGCTAGTTGATTGTTGTTCTTGTAAATTGTGTTCTCACAAAATCCCTAGGCATAGGAAGTAGGTTATATTTGAATGTGCTAGTCATATTCTTCAAGATGCTCTCTTTGTGTTTCAATTCTTGTCTATTATGTGAGCATCATTGAAATCATCATGCCTAGCTAAAAGGCATTAAAGAAAAGCGCTTGTTGGGAGACAACCCAATATTTACCCTCACTTTTTTTGTGTGTTTACATGATTAAGCTACTGTAGTAATCATGTTTTATAGCTTTTGTTTCAATAAAGTGCCAAGTAAGACCTTTGGGAAGACTTGGGAGAAAGTCAATGTGATCTTGCTATAAAAACAGAAACTTTGCGCTCACGAGATTAGCTGTCATTTTTTACAGAAGAGTGCTTTTTAGTTGATTCTTTTTGCAGAAGATTAATAGACAAATCCTTCACGTACACCAATTTATTTCATCATTTTTGGAGTAGCAGAAGTATGGTTTATGTTCAGATCATTGCAGACTGTTCTGTTTCTGACAGATTCTGTTTTCATTGCATAGTTTGCTTGTTTTCTAATTTCTATGACTTATATTTCTCAATATAAATTGTAGAAATGATATGGTACAGTAGGCATTGTGTGAGAACAATTATGAACCTTGTCTTTGACAGTATCAAAGTGAATGGTTTGCTCTTTATCATACTAACCTATCTCACGAAGTTTGGTTAAGTTTTGTGTGATTGAAGTTTTCAAGTTTTGGGTGAGATATCGATATGAGGAGAATAAGGAGTGGAAAGATCCTAAGCTTTGGGATGCACAAGGCACCCCAAGGCAATATTCAAGGAATACTCAAGTACCTAACCTTGGGGATGCCCCGGAAGGCATCCCCTCTTTCGTCTTCAAAACTATCGGTATACCTTACTGGGAGCTATATTTTTATTCGTCACATGATATGTGTTTTGCTTGGAGCGTATTTTCAATTTTACTTGCTGTTTGAATAAAATCATTGGATCTGAAATATTGAATGAAAAAGAATCCTCCCATGGCTAGTTAATTATTTGACTACTCAGTGTTCTTCACTCATATCTTTTGGAGTAGTTTGTCATTTACTCATGAGCTTCACGTATATCCTATGAGTAAATGGTTGAATAAATTGAATGTCATAAATCTGAATTTATATATGTTTCATATGCTTATAACATGGGGAGTAATGACTTCACACATAATAAGTATAGGTAGTAAACTTATTGAAAGTTAGCAAACGTAGAATTGGTCACTAGAACAATTCATGAAAGAATATTGAAGGGAGAGGGATTTCACATATAAATATACTATCTTGGACATCTTTTGTAGTTGTGAGCACTCATTAAAATATGACATGCTAAAAGGTTGATGTTGGACAAGGAAGACAATGTAATGGGTTATGTTTTCTTATATCTGAAATAAAGTATATTTTCATGGATCGCCCAACACGTTGAGCTTGCCTTTCCCCTCATGCTAGCCAAATTCTTTGAACTAAGTAGAGATACTACTTGTGCTTTCAAATATCCTTAAACCAAGTTTTGCCATGAGAGTCCACCATACCTACCTTTGGATTGAGTAAGATCCTTCAAGTAAGTTGTCATCGGTGCAAGCAATAAAAATTGCCCTCTAAATATGTATGATTGACTCGTGTGGAGGAAATAAGCTTTATATGATCTTGTGATGTGGAAGAAATAAAAGCGACGGACTGCATAATAAAGGTCCATATCACAAGTGGCAATATAAAGTGACGTTCTTTCGCATTAAGATTTTGTGCATCCAACCCTGAAAACGCATGGCGACCTCTGCTTCCCTCTGCGAAGGGCCTATCTTTTACTTTTATCTCCTACCCTTATGCAAGAGTCATGGTGATTTTCACCTTTCCTTTTTACATTTTATCCTTTGGCAAGCACCTTGTGTTGGAAAGATTCTGATATATATATATATATCCAATTGGATGTAAGGCATCATGAACTATTATTGTTGACATTACCCTTGAGGTAAAAGGTTGGGAGGCGAATCTATATGCCCCTATCTTTCTCTGTGTCTGATTAAAACTTTGAACCCATAAATATCTCGTGAGTGTTAGCAATTGTGAAAGACTAAATGATAGTTGAGTATGTGAAGTTTGCTAAATCAAAGCTCTGACATAGACTCTTCCTGAAAATAAGATGAATTGCAATTGTTTGATGACTGAGAATATTGTTTGTTAGTTTTCAATAAATTTTATGATCTATACTTTAACATGTGATTTTCTTGTTACTTGATCATGAGAAGTTTTATGAGATGAGCTACTGTTATGACATGTAATGATGCTACAAAAAGTGATTGGAATTATCATTGATCAAACTTAAGCACTTGCTAGCATTCACACTTCATAAATTATTTCTTTTATCATTCACCTACTCGAGGACGAGCAGGAATTAAGCTTGGGGATGCTGATACGTCTCCAACGTATCTATAATTTATGAAGTATTCATGCTATTATACTATCCTTCTAGGATGTTTTATATGCATTTATATGATATTTTATATGATTTTTGGGACTAACCTATTAACCTAGAGCCCAGTGCCAGTTTCTGTTTTCTCCTTGTTTTAGAGTATCGCAGAAAAGGAAAACCAAACAGAGTCCAATTGACATGCCACTTGACGGAGATCATTTTTGGACCAGAAGAAGCCCACGGAGTACCAGAAGTAGGCCAGAAGAGTCCCGGGCTGCCCACGAGGGTGGGGGGCGCGCCCCCCTGCCTCGTGGACAGCCCGGAGACCTCCCTGACGTGAAATCAACGCAAAACTCTTCTATATATACCCAAACTTCCAGAAAGAAACCTGATCGGAAGATCCGCCGCCGCAAGCCTCTGTAGACACGAGAAGTCAATCTAGGTCCTCTCAGGCACCCTGCCGAAGGGGGCCATCATCACCGGTGGCCTTGGAGGAGTATCCCGGAGGGGCCATCATCACCGTGAAGGCCAATGACCAGAGGGTGGAGGCCATGGAGGAGGAAGCACAAGGGGGAGAACCTCTCCTCCTCTCTTCCGGTGGCACCGGAGTGCCATCGGGAGAGGAATCATCGCCACGGTGATCGTCTTCATCAACATCACCATCATCATCACCATCCTCACCTCTTTTACGTGGTCCACTCTCCCGCACCCCGCTGTAATCCCTACTTGAACATGGTGCTTTATGCCACATATTATGATCCAATGATGTGTTGCCATCCTATGATGTTTTGAGTAGATATCTTTTCTCTTTGGGTTGATTGATGATCTAGATTGGTATGAGTTGTATGTTTTATTTTGGTGCTGTCCTATGGTGCCCTCCGTGTCGCGCAAGCGTGAGGGACTCCCGCGGTAGGGTGTTGCAATACGTTCATGATTCGCTTATAGTGGGTTAGTGAGTGACTGAAACACAAACCCGAGTAAGAGGGGTTGTTGCGTATGGGAATAAAGAGGACTTGATGCTTTAATGCTATGGTTGGGTTTTACCTTAATGATCTTTAGTAGTTGCGGATGATTGCTAGAGTTCCAATCATAAGTGCATATGATCCAAGTAGAGAAAGTATGTTAGCTTATGCCTCTCCCTCATATGAAACTGCAATAGTGATTACCGGTCTTGTTAATGATTGCCTAGGACAATTCCGCACACCGATCCACCATTATTTCACACTCGCTATTATAATATTTAGTAATATATTCTAACTTTATGACAACAGCACCTACTTTTATATTTTAGCTCTCCGATATCATACAATGTTATCCTTTTCATACCCACAACATAGTTTTATTTATCGTTGCTAGTTGGAAGCAAACGTTTGGTGTACGTAGAGTCGTATCAGTGGCAGATAAGGCTTGAGAGAATATTGATCTTACCTTTAGCTCCTTGTGGGTTTGACACTCCATACTTATCACTTCCACCTTTGGAATTTGCTACGATGATTCCTTACACTTGGGGATTATCAGGATACGCTCGATGCCCAGGCTCTGGTTCACGCCAGCAAGGTGAAGGAGCTGGAGGTGGAGCGGGACGGGCTGAAGGAGCAGGCCCTGAAGCTGTCCCAGGAGAAGGACACGCTCAACGGCGCCCTGACGGAGGCGCAAGGCGCGGTCGTCAGCAGGGCCGGGGAGCTCTCCGAGGCCAACAACTCCATCAAAGTCCTCAAGCTGAAGCTGGAGTGCCTCGAGGAGGTGCTCTCAGAGGCCAAGGCTCGGGAGGAGACCCTGGCCAAGGATCTGGAGGCCGAGAAGCTGCAGCGGAGGAACGAAGCCGCCAGCCACAAGGATTTCGTGGAGGGCGAGAATCGCTGGATCAGCCGCCTCGAGGACGTCGCCAGCAGGATCACCACGCAGCTGGCTGCCATGGGGATGCCAAATGTGAGGTACGCCCCAGAGCGCAGCGGGACCACCAACGCCAAGCTGACCCTGTTCTTCGAGGGTGTTCTCGGGGCCCTGGAGCAGTTCCACTCCAATAGGGCGGCTTAAGTGGCCGACGAGAACCGAAGGCTCTGCCGGGGTGCCATGACCAAGGTCCTCACCAAGGTGGCGTACTGGAACCCCACCCTTGACTTCGACGCCGCGCTGGAGAGCTTGCCGGAGGGTACTGACCTCGCACCGCTCAAGGAGCGTATCGAGCCCATCATCAACCTCATCGACGGAATTCAAAGGGTGGAGGGCCAGCGCCGGGATTAGGCACCCCGTTTCTTATCGCCGCTGCAGGTTCATGACCAAGACAATTTCTATCTTTAGTTAGAACCGCAGCAACAATTTGATGTAATATAACTCTGCAGCACTTTTTGATATTATTCATGTTATTTTCCTGTTCGATTTTCCTTTGTATGTCCACCCTACATTAACTGGGTAGGCTTGCTGGCGCGTAAACCCAGGGCGGCGTCTTGAGGACGGATCCCCATTGGCCTGCCGGGTGTGCTTGCTGCCGGGCAAACCACCTTACCGCCCCCGACGCGGCCGCTGGAACTGTCGAGCTTGACTATAGTCAGAATCGAGAGCGTTGCCAGGCTGTGGAAGGCTACCCTGCCACTCTCGACGCGGCCGCTTGAGCTGTTGAGCGGACTCGAAACAGAACAAGGGCGTTGCCAATTGCGGGAGGGCCCCTTTGCATGCAGGTTTTCCATACATAGGCAAGATCTCCGAGGACAATAACCTCATGTATAAAAGGAAATTGCTCAAGGCTCTGGATGACTTAGCTTTTCTGTTGCAGCACTGGCGTCCTTCGCGCTTGCAAGCGGCGTGGTTTTCTCCTGGTCGTCCTCTTCTTTAGAGGCCATGGCGATGAAGAACTTCTAGGCTAACTACTAGACCAGATTCTCACAACTGCGCCCCTACCTGGCGCGCTAAAGATGTCAGTGGGAAACGACACCTATGGGATCACACGAATCCCTACTACGGTTGTCGGGGCGCGGGGTTGTGAGAAGAGCAGGATTAGCAGTCAACACAAGGATCGTTTACCTAGGTTCGGGCCGCGAGGATGCGTAATACCCTAGTCCTGCTTTGGTGTGTATTTGAGAGAGTTCTTGAGCTCTCGAACTAGCTATGGTGGCTGCATAGTTCAAAAGAGTTGAATCCCTCTCCAGTATGCCAAGGGCTTCCTTTTATAGTCGGAAGGGGCTGCCACAGTGGCACACAGGAGGTGGAAAGGCCTACCGTGCTGCGAGCTTATCGCTCGTGTTACAGGACAAGACACATTTAATGCGTAGCTTAGGTGTCTCTTAGCTTTATTGGGAACGGGAGAGGCCCGTCCCGTCCGTTGCCGCCTCGCCTTGCTTCGACACACGCCCAGGCCAGCGATGCATGCGGCGCCATGCAGGTAGGCAGGCAGCTGAGGTGGCGCGGTGGTAGGGTCTTCACGAAGATCTGCATGCCACCACGCAGGTTCTTGCTGAGTTGGCGTAGAGGCCGCCCGTCGCCACACAGGTGACTGCCCAGCTGGTTGAGCTAGCAGCTGCTTGGGGACGGCGGTGGAGTCTTGGTCGACGCGAGCCTGGCTATGGCCCCGCTGACGCCCTCGGCAAGGGCCTTGCCGTGGCGTTGCAGTCGTCCCCGGCAAGGCGCTTGCCGGGGGTCTTGTGGATCTCCTCGGCAAGGATCCCGCCGAGGGTCGCTGTCTTCTGGTTCTCATCTGATCTCATATCTCTATGGTCTTGACAAAGATTTGCATGCTACCACGGAAGTGCCTCCCAAGCCCTAGTTCCAATGTGGTTGGTTGAATTGGAACCCATGGGCTCAAGGGTGGCTCGCTCTGTTAGCATCGGGCAAGTTGCTCCAGCAAGGCTCTTGCCGGGGCCGCGGAGGCTGCCCCGGCAAGGGCCTTGCCGAGGGAGTCCACCTCGCCCTCTCGCTCTTTGGTATCTTTGGTCTTGGCGTTGCCTTGGCCATCTTGTGCTTCGGCTTTTCTCCGGCTCCCCTCCTCTGCCCTGCTTGGTGTGGCCTTGGCGTGCGGCTCCGACTGCCCGTGCACAAGTAAAGGGGGACAAAGATGTGCCCCTACTTTTGTACACCGTCATAATGCATATTATAAATCTACATTGTAGAAACATTTAAGAACTTTGTGTTGATACTTCCACTAAAGGTACATGATAGTACATCTATGCTATAAGTTTCCGTCTGATTAACTAATGTAACTAGATGATGCCCCACACGTTGTTGCGGGAATATTTTGCAACATATTTCAATGCGATTTGGTGTATGTAACATGAATATTTGAAGTAATAATATAAAAAACTAAAACTAAAATACATATAATTTATGAGTGAAGTGCATCCTAGGTCCTCGAACTATTTCGAAGGTGTCATGTAGGTCCTCAAACTAAAAAAAGTGTCATCTAGGTCCTAAAAAATTCTTGAAGTGTAATGAGTGTGTATATATGTGACACCTCTGAATTGTTTAAGGACCTATGTGACATCTTTGAAATAGTTTGAGGACCAGGATGACACACATATTACACTTTGAGGACTTGGATGACGATTTTTATAGTTCGAGGACCTATGCAACACCTCTGAAATAGTTCGAGGACCTATGATGCACTTCACTCATAATTTATCATTTTTGACTACTATATAGTTGTAATTTTTTATTAAATTTATATAGCATAATAGAATGAAAATTCTCATGTATATTTGCATGTTGAGATGGGTCTTTTTTTCATGCATGTCATGATGAAGTGGCATGCTTGCATGTTGAGAGACATATGATAGTGGGGTGGGCTTTTTCTCATGCATGTTGTGCGATGATGTGTCATGCTTGCATGTTGAGAGAAATAATTTGTGGGGGCTAGCTATTTAGATATAGAGGATAGCCTAAGTTTCAATGTCTTGAACATACCTACTTTCCAAGTTTCTGACTTTTAATTTCTGACATATACAATCACGTCCTAGAGTAAACCTCATACCTACCAATTATTATTGTTCTAAGATCTATACCAAATTTTTCATTCCAAAAAAATTGGTTAAGCCAAAGGTTTGAGTTGTTGCAAGAGGACAAAGTAATAGAAAGGAGTTAAAAAAGAAACGATCAAATAGCCAACAACCTTATGTCGACACTATGCATACAAAAACATTGGAAGAGCATCAAACATACAGGGGAATACACCATGGACTAACCTCTGGTTGATAAGCTTACGCAATGCGTCTCTTGCTGCCTTTGAGTTGTTCCGGACCGTGTGTAATTCGCAACAAAATAGCTTCAATCCGTTCTCGTAAACAACGATACTACTTAAACAACAGGTCTAAGAAAATATTTTAAGAAGAGAAGCATAGTGTACTTCAAGATGTTAAACATCATAAGAGTTGCGTACATTGCATGTGCGCCATATATCTTGTATGACAAGTTAGGTAGTTAGAGATAGAGTTGATTTATTGTTTTAACTTTCTATCTCTTCTCCCTATCCCGTATGTATCTCTGGGGTTCGTTCCATTGATCCCTCTCCCTGTAACGCCACGTATGTATCTCTGGGGTTCGTTCCATCGATCCCTCTCCCTGTAACGCCACGAGACGTCTCTCGTCAGATATCAATAAATACCTGCGGCTCTCCCTGTTTGGAGAGTAGGAACGCTTCCATATTTCACATGGTAATCAGGGCCACCTTCTTCCATCTCGTCTAGCCATCCCCTTCCTCAAACTCGACCATGTCGACCTCCGGTCTCAACAACAATGTTTCCGAAGCACTTACCCGATCCAACTACATACTCTGGCGTGCTCAAGCCCACTCCCAGATCATGGGGGCCAGACTCTTTGGGTACATCGACAAAACCATAGCCGAACCACCAAGAACCCTAACCAGCAAAAACTCCGACGGCAAAGATCAGGTTATTCCAAACCCTGCTTATACGCCTTGGTTGATCCAAGATCAGCAGATCATTGCCTACCTACTCCGCAACCTTTCCAAGGAAGTACCGGTTCAGGTAGCATCCCTAGAAACCTCTGCCGCCATATGGTCAGCCCTTGCCAACATGTTCTCTGCCCAATCCAGATCCAAAGCCAATCACGTTCGCATATCTCTCACCACTGCCCAAAAGGGGACTCAATCCGCTGCTGTGTACTTCGGGCATATGCGCGGTCTCACTGATGAGCTAGCTGCAGCGGGAAACCCCATCACAGAGAATGAACTCGTCTCCCACATCATATCCGGTCTTGACATGGACTATCAGCCAATCATCTCTGCACTTGATGTGCGTCCTGACGATGTCACCGTCGATGAGCTCTTCGGCATGGTGGCCACCTTCGATCAGAGGGTAGAGATGTTTCAGGGCACGGGTGCTGGTGCCTTCAAATCGTCAGCCAACGCTGCATCACGTGGCCGTGGAGGTGGCTCGTCCAAGGGGTATCACGGCGGCGGTGGTGGCGGTCCTCGTCATGGCCCTGGAAACGGCGGCGGCGGCCAGTGCCCCAACAACGGCGGTGGCGGAGGCTACCCCAACAACGGCGACGGTGGGGGCTACTATGGCGACCATGGCAACCACTATGGTGGCGGCGGTGGCAACCACTACTCCAACAACAATCATCAGGGAGGAGGCCGACCCTTCTACACCAGCAATAGGGGCGGCCAAAACCACTACAACAACAACAATATTCGTGAGTATGATGAGTATGAAGGCAAGTGTCAGATTTTTAAGAAAACTAATCATATAGCTAAAGAATGCAAGTGGAGGTATGCTGAAGACAACTCTCAGAAGAAGAAGGTTGCTGCGGCAGCCAACACATCCTATGGTGTAGACACCAATTGGTATGTGGACTCCGGAGCAACTGATCACATCACCCATGAGCTCGAGAAGGTCACAATGCATGAGAGATATCATGGGCAAGATCAAGTTCACAATGCTGATGGAACAGGTATGGAGATAAGCAATATTGGTCATTCAATTATTCATTCCCCTCATAGAGATATTCATCTTAATAATATTCATCACTGCCCTAGTTCATCAAAGAATCTCTTATCTGTTCATCGCATTGCTCTTGACAATCATGTGTTTTTAGAGTTTCACCCCTTCTTTTTCTTGATCAAGGATCAGGTCACGAGGCAAATCCTCTACCGAGGTAGATGCGTGGACGGACTCTACCCGTTGATTCCCAAAGTTAGCAGATTCAATAAACAAGCTTGTGCCGCCATTAGACTCTCCTTAGAGCGATGGCATGCCCGTTTAGGTCATCCTTCCTTTACTATTGTCAAGCAAGTACTTAGCAAGAATAAACTCCCAGTTGTTGGAGAGCATAATTCTGAAACAATTTGTGATTCGTGCCAAAGAGCCAAAAGTCATCAGTTACCATATCATGTCTCAACTAGTGTTTCTACCAAACCATTACAACTCATTTTTTTCTGATGTGTGGGGCTCTGCTCCTATCTCTGTTGGTAAACATGCATATTATGTTAGCTTCATTGATGACTTTAGCAAGTATACGTGGATTTATCTTCTCAAGAAAAGATCCGATGTATTTCAAGTTTTCCACAACTTTCAAGCACTTGTTGAAAGAAAGTTTAATAGCAAAATCATCGACTGGGGCGGTGAATATGAGAAACTCAACTCGTTTTTTCAGAAATTGGGAATATCTCATCATGTTTCATGTCCTCACGCTCATCAGCACAATGGGTCTGTTGAACGCAAACACAGACACATTGTTCAAGTAGGCCTCGCATTACTTGCTGCCGCATCTATGCCACTGAAATTTTGGGACGAAGCCTTTCTCACCGCTGTACACCTTATCAATATTCTGCCTAGTCGTGTTATCAAGAATGAAACTCCTACCGAACGCCTTTTGCATGTCAAACCTGACTATGCACCACTTCGTGTGTTTGGGAGTGCTTGTTGGCCCAATCTCCGTCCCTGTAACAATCGGAAACTTATGTTCCGGTCAAAACAATGTGTTTTCCTTGGCTACAGTGCACAACACAAAGGAGTCAAGTGTTTAGATGTCTCCACCGGACGATTGTATATCTCCCATGATGTGGTTTTTGATGAAACACAATTTCCTTTCTCCACTCTTCATCCTAATGCCGGAGCTCTCCTTAGAAAAGAAATCCTTCTCTTGCCCTCACATCTCTTCGGGCAGCTAGTGGGGAAGAAAATAATTGCAATGATCAATATTTGTCTAACTCTCCTAATGGTTTGCCTGAGTTTACTGTTTCAGCAAGTCCCAACGAAGAAAATGATGAAAATCCACCAGAAAATCAAGATGAAACTGATGCTACAATGCAACATTTTATGTGCACGGGTTCCCCTGGCGTATCTACTTCGGGGTCACCGCCCTCTGCAGCGTGATCGCCCTCGGGATCCTCCCAGGAGGCCGCGCCAGGCGCGTCAGGTGCAGCGCACCCAGCTGCCGCGGGATCCGCGCGGTCGGCGGGGCCTCCACCAGGATTTCCCCACCCGATGCATGCACGCCGGCCCAACCAGCCAGAGGCCTCCGCGTGGCGGTCCCCCACGCCTGGGCCCTCCACTCACGCGGTCTCGCCCGACCACCCGCGCGTGGTCGACACTCCGCTCTTTCCCGAGGCGGATCCGTCTGACGCCTTGGCCGGTGCGGCCCACGACGCGCCCTCGGGATTGGGCGCTGTCAGCGCTCCTGGATTGCCTTCGGGATCCGTTGCGGTTGATCCGCTCTAGTCGCCTGGATCTCCTGTGGCTGCGCCTTCTACAGCACCCCCTACGCCACCACGCACCAGGTTACAAAAGGGAGTCACTACAAGAATATTTCCAAATATGGTCTCACATGTTTAACAGGAGAATCTAGCGAGCCTAAGACTTTAGCTGCAGCTCTTGGTGACTCGAGCTGGAAACATGCAATGGAGGAAGGATTCTCTGCTTTGCAACGTAATAAGACATGGCATCTCGTCCCTCGTCAAGAAGGTACAAATCTCACTGACTGCAAATGGGTTTACAGAATTAAGAGGAAATCTGATGGTTCCATTGATCGCTACAAAGCTCGCCTAGTTGCAAAGGGTTTTAAACGACGCTATGGCATTGACTACGAGGACACCTTCAGTCCTGTCGTCAAAGCAGCTACTATTCGTCTTGTGCTCTCTGTTGTTGTTTCCAGGGGATGGTGTCTCAGACAGCTAGACGTACAGAACGTGTTTCTTCATGGTGTTCTGGAAGAAGAGGTGTACATGAAACAGCCTCCTGGCTTTGAGGATAAAAATGCACCGTTCCATGTCTGCAAGCTTGATAAGGCCCTGTACGAACTCAAGCAAGCCCCTCGAGCATGGTACTCGCAGTTGAGTATGAAATTGCAAGCACTTGGTTTTGCTCCTTCCAAGTCTGACACATCTTTGTTTATTTACAACAAGTTTCATACTACCATGTTTGTTCTCAACTGTGTCGATGATATTATTGTTACTAGCTCATCTAGTGCCGCAGTGACAGCCTTGTTAAATGATCTCAGAATAGACTTTGCTCTCAAGACCTAGGAGACTTGCACTACTTCCTAGGTATTGAAGTTCAGAAGACTGAGCATGGCATCCATCTGTCATAAGGAAAATATGTTACTGATCTCTTACGTAGAATTGGCATGCAGGATTGCAAACCCTCACCAACTCCTTTGTCTAACTCAGAACCTCTCTCCCTGACAGCAGGAGAACTCCTGAATCAGGAAGACAGTACCAGCTACAGGAGTATTGTTGGTGCACTCCAGTATTTAACTCTTACTAGACCTGACATCTCCTTTGCAGTCAACAAAGTTTGTCAATTTCTGCATGCACCTACCACAGCTCACTGGACGGCAGCAAAACTTATCCTAAGGTATGTAAAGAATACAGTAAGTATGGGTCTCATGATAAATTGATCCTCCTCCACTCGAGTCAGTGCCTTCTCTGATGCGGATTGGGCTGAGTGTGTGGATGATCGTCGGTCCACGGGGGGATTTGCTATCTTTCATGGACCAAATCTGATTTCTTGGTGTGCAAAGAAACAAGCTACTGTGTCCAGGTCCAGTACTGAAGCCGAGTACAAAGCATTGGCAAATGCTACCGCTGAGATCATTTGGGTTCAAGCTATCTTAAAAGAGCTTGGAATATTGCAAACTGAAACTCCACTTCTTTGGTGTGACAATCTTGGAGCAACTTATTTGTCTGCTAATCCGGTTTTTCACGCCAGAACCAAACACATTGAGATAGATTTTCATTTTGTCAGAGAAAGAGTTGCAAACAAAGAGTTAGAGATCCGGTTCATTCCATCCAAGGATCAACTTGCAGATAGGTTCACAAAGGCACTACCGACCAGGAGCTTTGAAGAATTTCGTCGTAATCTCAACCTAGTTCGGTTTTGATTATGGGGGAGTGTTAAACATCATAAGAGTTACGTACATTGCATGTGCGCCATATATCTTGTATGACAAGGTAGGTAGTTAGAGATAGAGTTGATTTATTGTTTTAACTTTCTATCTCTTCTCCCTATCCCGTATGTATCTCTAGGGTTCGTTCCATCGATCCCTCTCCCTATAACACCACGTATGTATCTCTGGGGTTCGTTCTATCGATCCCTCTCCCTGTAACGCCACGAGACGTCTCTCGTCAGATATCAATAAATACCTGCGGCTCTCCCTGTTTGAAGAGTAGGAACGCTTCCATATTTCACACAAGAGAAAAGTGAGATAGAGGAATAGAAGGCACTCTTTTGAGCACAAGCGTAACGTTTAGTAGCCGCTTGTTACAGGAACTGTTCATCAACATATTTGTATCTTAAAAAGAAGACCCACAGAAAGAGGTATAATACTTTAGCTTTACAAGGCGAATACAGATACATCTGAACAGATATAGGCTCGCAAATACACGAAATAGAAACCCAAATTTCCAAATCTTGGCGCAAATTGATGGACTACAGTCTGCGCGCCCCCGGACTTGCGTGCCCTAAATCATCTCCCATTTTAGTGAGTTTGTTCGCTCATTTCAGTCTGTATGTGGTTCATATTCAAATATTCAAAATATTTTATAATTTAGAACGGAGGTAGTACTATGTATAAAAATTTATTAACATATATCGCGACGCTTGACTCGTCTCTTGCGGAGCTGGACGCGGCTGTATATAGACGTGACGTAGCACAGTGTTGATGCTGTGCCTCGGCGCATCCCTCCTATCCAGGCCTGCCACCTCGCCGCATCCGTCCTATCCAGGTGTCGACCACCCAACGGATCAAATAAACGCAGCACTTGCACTGGTAGAAGGCAATGCGATGCTGTCCCATCGACATTCCTGCGCACGGACGCCGCACGACTTTGCCACAAGGACGACCACGGACGGAGGGAAATGCCCCGCCGCCACCTAACACGATGGGAAGACGTGTGTGTGAGGAGAGGAAGGAGAAGACGGGGTGCCCATTGCCACGCGTGTCGCTGGTGCGAAGTGACACGAGATGCGGGAGAATTTTCGATGCCAGGACAGTTGGTAGGACACTTGGCAACTATTGTACTATGTTGATGTTTACTTTTTTTTTTTGTCGTATCGGCATGCAGCCAATTAGTGCCGCAGCCTTTCTCACCTCACCTCAGCGTAGCTTATCCCATCACGTTTTCTTAGTTCACCAATCACGTTTCTCTAAATGAACGGTGGACGAATGGCCATGCCTTCTCGTAGGCTTGTGTCCATTGACGAATATTGCGACCTCGTTCAACCTCGTCTACCTACGTTGCGTCCCTAGTTTGCATTCTTTTCTCATCACACCATGCACGTGTGCCCGCAATAGAGAGGCCTTGGACCAAATGAGCGTCCTACCACGCTCGCGCGCACCTATATATTTCCACGGCGTAAGAGGGCCAGATAGCTAAGCTAGTCAGACATCGAGCACTAAGCACTCCCGGTTTCTATTCTCCTTGAGCAACATAGTTAACACGACATTTATATTGTTACTACTTTCAAGATGGCGTCCGGCCCTCCCGGGAAGCTGTCGAGCTTTGAGCCCTCTCTGTGGGGTGACTTCTTCGTGAGTTACGAGCCACAACCACTACAGGTACCCGTCAATCCAGATATATAGGGTCTAATATGTTTTCAGGTAAAGTCCCGCAAAAGAAAAGTACGGAGGAATTTATTCGGTTTATATATCCATGAATGCATCCATGGACACCAATCTGATGAAACACGTTTGTCGTTGTATATATCGAACACTAGCTTAGTACATATATACACGTACGGATTGGAGAGAATTGCATTTTTTTCCAGTAGGGCTCAGATATGTAGACTACTAGCAAGGACTTTAGAGCATGGTTAATAATATAGCTAGCTGATGACTATATAGAGATCGTCTATACACTCATATAGTAATGTAGGCTATAAGGTCGAAAGCAGTTTTTGGAAGCCGAGCTCCATGAAGATCGTTTTAAAAAAATCGAAAATCATATTTTTTTTATGCTTAAAATAGTTCTGAAAAATACAGATATACATGGAGTCATAATGTACATGCGTATAAATTTTTACTATGAAATACGTTGAAATGAGGGATGTGAAAAAAATCCTTAGCTTTTCAACCCATTATACTATTCCTCCCCAAAGTCCATGAATTTGTTCCTTTTTTGTATAGGTTGCAATTCAAGATATTTCATCGTGAATGTTTACACACACACATACATTTCATCCTTATATGTATGCATATACTTTTCAGATATTTTTAACACATGAAAGTGTAAATTTTAAATTGTTTAAAATTTTCGGCCTCCTTGGAGCCCGATCACCAAAACGCCCTACTCATATAAGGTTGGCTATTACATTAGTACTTTTTCATACTTTCTCTTTCTCCACATTTATTGTATTTTCTTAGGAGTACCTATACAGCTAGACTCTTGAATGAGAGCTCACTTCCCTTACTTTTTCATATCTCTCTCCTCCACATAGACAAAAATGTCATGTAAGCGGGCTATAAGCCTGCTATTGTACTTGCTCTTACTCCAAGTTATCGCTCAAACCTACCCCGTATAATATGTGGACTTGCGGAGTTAATCCCCAAATTTGTATCTATGACCCCATTCAACGCTCTACATATTCCATTGTCACCCCGCGTGTGAACTTCCTGGCCACATCCATGACAAAGATTTATTCAGTATTAAATTTTGAAAACTTTTATCTCTCAATCATTTACCTACATTGTTTTCTTAGGGACGGGGGGAGGATAATTGTGATCTATTTGTCAATATCATGACAGTACAAAGAATTCAGAAGTGACAAAAATTACATCCATGTCTGTAGACCACCTACGATGACTACGAGCACTGGAGCGAGCCGAAGGCATGACCACTCATCGCCCCTCCGTCACATGAGCCGGGCAAATCTTGTTGGAGTAGACAGACATGAAGTCATCGTGCTAAGTCCGAAAGGAACAGTGCCATGGAACAGTAGCAGTCACCAATGAAGAGAAGCGCATATCAAAGGATCCAATACGTAGACACATGAATGAAGGCCAGATTCATGCAGATCCACCCAAGACAAACACCGACCGAATCCCGCGAGATCTGCGGAGACACACCTCCAAACTCCCTCTGAGGACACGAGACACACCGCCGGGATGGGGTCTAGACGGGGAGAACCTTATTCCATCTTAGGGAGCCGCAACCGCCTTGCCTTCCTGAGTGGGACACAAATCCTAAGCAAACTAAAAAACACCTCAAAATGAAGCAGGAGCCATCCCACCATATATAAAGGGTCAGGATCCACCATGCCTCCATGGCTCTAAGGCCACAAAATACGAAGCAAATCGTCGCCGGATGGAGGCGGGGAAACCCTAGACGCATGGGAGTCTGTCGTGGGGAGGAGCAAACGTTTAGTATCCAGGAGACACGTAGCTCCATAAAACATTTAGCAGATTAACGATGCTCTATCATGGTTAACTTGATTACGACGAGATATTCATATGGGCTGATATCATCTCTCAGTTGTTGTTAACACTTCGTTATCCACTCTCTGATGCATAACATTGTAATTCCTAAAAACATACATATTGTTACAATAATTTTCTCGAAAAGGAGAAGACCTCGGCCTCTGCATCATCATGATGCACACGTCCAAATAAATTTTAAAATATAAACATACTATTATTGTGGTAACTGATGCTGGTAACAAGTCAATTTATGTTACTATAACATGGAAATTTCTGCATGCATGCATGCATATCCACTCTCTATAAGAGGAGGATTCCCATCCGAAAGACAAATAGGATGACAAATTTGCATACATATAGAACTTATAGTGTCTTATTATTAAATTATTCAAATACGAGGCAACCAGGCCACCATCTATGTCTAAATAATTTAACATGATATTAGTCATTGATCTTAATAACCATGTTATAAATTATTCAAACATGAGGCAACCGAGCCCCGACATATGCCAACATAAACTGGATATATATTAATCGATAATCTTAATAGGCACGTATGAGATTTAGAATATATTGAAGTTACACACTTAGAAGTATCTACCCGATATATGTATTCATTCTGAAGGACACGACAACATGCATGGATGGGAGAGAAGAGAGAAGATCTTGCATTGTCATGGCATATAATGGGTGAACAGTCGAAAGTAATAAATGGAAACATCTACAACCACACGACATTGTAAGGGCATGTACAATGGTTTATAAGTTGGCTTTCTCCAATCTATTATACGCAATTTAGAGAATGTAGTTCAACATATTATGCAATGGATTATCCCTTAATATTGTCACTATCATTAATTTAATAGTTTGCCTAAAGTATGGGGCGTTCAAAACCAAACTAAAAAACATGTGAATAAGAAAAGACATCTCATACTATAGAGACATATGTCTTATGTCATATCTTTCTTACTAAGAAATCATCTACTATCTAAGAGAAGGCAAGTATCTCTTTTGTGTTTCTCTCTCTTCCACATGACCAAGTATCCTATGTAGATCATTTTACATGACCTAAGAAGAAAGAAGTGAAAGAAGAACTAAAAATATAAGAATGTGTAAAGTTATGCGAAGGAATGACTTTTTATGGTATTCTGCATGAAAGGACACGATATTATATAAAGTTACCATTGCAGTTTTTGTACTTGCAATTTTGTTTCACCTATAATTGTACGAAAGTCATTTCTTCTCATGAAACTTTACACATGAGTATATTACTAGACCATATTTATTACAACAACAATAACAATAGAAATGTCTTGCTTGTTTTCCTTTTTTCCAATTCAAATGTTAAATTGGGTGCATGTAGACCTAGTTTCCTAGAATCGAGATACTAGGTCACACTATATAAGATAATACAACCACAGTATAGCCAACCACAAGGCTGGTGGAGGAAGAGAACACAAGATATAGTCCTAATGTTTCAGTATTGAAATTCATATGTGGTAACAGTATATAAAATTTATGAATGGAAAGATGGCATTGATGGATGAAGAAGAAAAGTTAAATATTAGTATGGAATTCTAAAAAAATCATAATTGATCGCATAGTCAATGTCATCAATTTCCATTTGCACAAACAAATGTCTTTGCTAGTAATGTATGTAAAACACTCAATGGCAAGATTTCTACTAAGGCATGATTTTTTTTTTCCTGAAGACACAGTTTTACCACTAAACTTTTCTATATGTAAATGCCTCTTATATAGATAGATGGATGACATAAAAAATAGTAGGATGGGCAAGCATGAAAGTAGCAGTGGATCTACCGCTTGGTTGTCGGGTTCAGTTAAAGAAATGAAGTAGCATCACTGGTTTGCTTGACCCAACGATTTAGCATTAATGGAGGTGAACTCACTCCTCATCAGTTTCTAGCTTCCCTTATGGGTGGATGTAATGGAATAGTGTTATTGTGGCATCACCAATGATGAGGTGGATTCAGCAAAAGAATACAAGGTTTACAAATGAGACATCAATATTTAGGTTTGTTTCTTTGTTGATTTGTCTCTCAGAAAAAAACGAAGCATCGTAACAAGATATTATTCGGTTGGCGTCTAATTACCTATAGACAATGAACCTTGCAAACATACCCGACAAACCTTTTCTAACATAGGCTATTGCTACATGTGTCAATTGAAACCATTATGATGTTTGAGTAAAATTAGTATTGTTTAATCACCATAGTTTTTTCATAATACAATCATCTACATTTAATCCAAGCATATTGGTACAAAACATAATGGTCAAATGATTGTACTGAGGAGTGCATCGAAATATAAATGACATGTATATTTCAAAAATCTAGACGCAAATATGCATATTTAGAGTGAGTTCATTCGTTGTTTTGATGTATATACAATTTCATTTGGCCAGCTGAACCTAACTATTTGTATGTATGCATATGCAGAGCGAGGAATGGATGATGGCGAGAGCTGATATACTGAAAGATAAAATCCACATGTTGCTTCAGAGTTGCGATGGAGCGTTGGGGAAAATGTTCTTAGTGGATTCACTCCAACATCTCGGAATTGATCACCACTTTAAAGAAGAGATTGACAATATGTTGAGCGAAATCCTTGGGAGTGAATTTAGTTGCTCTAGTCTCCATGAGGTCGCTCTTCGATTTCGCTTGCTTAGGGAGCAGGGTCATTGGGTATCTCCAGGTACCTCTTCATCATATATATGATGTGTTGAAACCACGCCACGGTTTTACAAGCTAACCCACATCTAGTGAAATATTTGGCTTATACTTGTTCACCTCCAAAATCGGTATTCTCAATTATGCCTCATTCCTTTTTGTGGATACATGTAGTGGGTTGACTAAGTAATATGGTAATGAGTGCATGTGCACTCCGTAGGATTGGATCGAAGCATTTATATTTCTGCTACAGTTCTATTTCCATGTGTTTTATATACTTTTTGGGTTTGCCCTGTCATAGCACCCTTACACATTTGCTTTGTTGGTTATAAAAAGCCACCATAATATTTGATATCAACCACTTAAACCAGCGTTCCCATACAGAGTGTCAATACAATTCTCTTTATGTTGAAGAGATATCCAAAAAGCGATTCCCCATAAATATGCTTTTCTGAATTTGTCTCAATTGCGTCGTCACATTAATGTGTATTCCATTCTATGTAATTTATACCGCATTACTTATAGTTATATTTTTGTAGGCTGGTTTTGAAAGTTGCCAATTGCATTTCTTCGGTTGTGTAGTTCATAGTGTTCTTCCAGATTGATCTCTATTACACTTGTTGTCTGTTGCCAAGTTTGTATTATACTTGTTGTCTATTGCATTTTCTCTCAGTTGTGTACTATACTATTAGTTGTTGTGTACTAAACTCACTTGCTACTAGTTGTCCAGTGTACCTTTTGATTTCTCCCTACTATATTTACCGTGATTTTTACAACCCTTTGATTGTTTAACATTTTTGTTGAACCCATTTCTCAGTAGTTATCTTGCGATAGAAAAATATATAAGAAAGAAACTCTATGAATAATATGGGAAGAGCCTAGCTAAAAAAGAGGAAAAACTGCTAGTTGTACATCGTAATGTGTAATATTAGTTGACTGAGGATTACAAAGGTTTTCGGCAACTAGAAAGTAATCACTAAGTGATCCAGATCCACTTACATGCAGATAGGTTCGCATTATGGGCCTGACACATTTTTTCTTGCAGATGTCTTCAACAAATTCAAATGTGAAGGCGGGGTCTTCAACAAGGACATTACTTATGATACAAGGGGATTATTAAGTTTATACAATGCAGCTCATCTTCTCATCCATGGTGAGCCAGCACTAGAAGAAGCCATCACTTTCGCAAAGTACCATCTTGAATCAAGGATTGCGAGTCTCGAGTTCCCCTTAGCCGAGCAAGTTAGACGTGCCCTTCACTTGCCACTGCCAAGGACTTATAAGAGGATGGAAACAATACATTACATCTCGGAGTACAAAGAAGAGGAATATCACAACCCTGTTCTATTGGAGTTTGCAAAGCTAGACTTTAACCTTCTACAACATGTACACTTGAAGGAGTTGAAAGCTATTAGTGGGTATGCTCTTCCTTTGTAATCTCTCCACTGCAAAATACTCGACTCATTTTGATTGTCTACAATCTTATCAATTGCATGTAATGTTTAAATAGTGTATCACCCTAAATAACTATTTAGTTTTCATAGGTGGTGGAAAGAACTTTCCAGATGCATCGAGCTGACCTATGTTCGTGATCGTGTGGTGGAGAACTATCTTTGGTCCCATGTGATGTTCTATGAGAAAGACTACGAGCTCGCACGGGTGATCGGTGCCAAAATAAATGTGCTACTTACCGTCATGGATGACACATTTGATGCCCATGCCACCATAGAGGAATGTCGGAAGCTGACTGAAGCCGTACAAAGGTTACATTCATTAGCCTGGCTATGTTGATACATATACTTCTATCTGGACATAAATTGAATGTTGACAACGAGTGAATTTCCATGTTGACCATGAGAAGAAAAAATATTTTCTATCATTAGTCTGGTGGGATTATGAGATCAATGTAATTTATGTTCCATAAATGCTAACAACTCTAGTTTCAACAAACATATTGCCTAAAAAGCAGGAATTTTGCATGTACGCTCGACACTTCCCATAGAAAATGTGCACTGTAAGCAAGAGACCATCTGGGCTATGCACAAGGAGTGATCATGCAAATAAATGATTTTCTAGAAGATTCCTTTAAAAACTAGCTTACAAACATGTACTTTTTAAAAAAAAATTAACATGTACTTTAATTAGTTATATTTATAGAATGCAATTCGCACTGTATGCAGATGGGATGAGAGCGATGTTTCTCTTCTGCCGGATTACTTGAAGAAGTTCTTTGATGAACTGTTGGCGAACATTAAGGAGTTTGGGAGTGAAATGGCAAAGAATAACAACTACGAGATTGCCTACATCAAGAAACAGGTACATTTGCTGAAAAAACAGGTAGATAAAACAATTGTTTGACACATATAACTGTCATATTGTTAATTTCTCACCTTCTTTGTGTGCAGTTCCAGAAACAGTTCATTTATTATCTCCAAGAAGTCGAATGGTTACACCAGAATCACAAGCCGAGCTTTGAAGAGCTAGTGAATCTGACCTCCATGACCATATGTGTGCCAACAGTATGTGTGTGTTTTCTTGTTGGCATGGGCGATGCAATGCCCAAGGAAACACGCGAGTGGGTAGCTGGTTTCCCTGATGTCGTCATGGCATGCGCAAAGCTTACACGGTTCATGAATGACATCGCTTCATTTAAAGTAAGTAATTTCGTTTATCCAAAAAGTTCTACATCCTAGCCATGTTTCTGAACTTCTTGTGGCAAAACATAACAATATTAATGTTTTGCGGGAAAGAACATAATATTATTCAATCAATAATATTAGTTTATCATCAAATTTTACTCCATATGTAACTAACCAAAGACTAAATTGCATTAAGCTTCTGCTAGATGTTTACTCCAAGACAGCAACTTTGACTCACTGGTTTGCAACATAGTGCAATTTTAAGTTATCAAGACATGGCAATAAATAATTACCAAGACTATTAAATTTTGGCGTGTTTGAAATATTTAATCCTAGCAGCAACCATCAGCAGGCATGCATGATAAATTTTACTCCATATGTAACTATACGCAGCGTGGAAGAAGCAAGGTAGACGCAACGAATTCAGTAGAGTGGTACATCGCGGAGCATGGGGTCACGAGGGAGGTCGCAGTTGCCACGATCGAGTCACTCATAGAAGACGAATGGAGAAGCCTAAATCAAGCTCGCTTTGGGAACCGAGTGCTGCTCCCTGCAGTGCAGCGGGTTATCAGATTCGCTGTTAGTATGCCGTTATACTATGGTGGAGGGAACGATGCATTCACATTCAGCAAGCATCTTCACAAGACTATTGAGGCCCTCTTCGTCAACCCCATTCCCATCTAGGTAGGGAGCTATCTAGCTTGTTGCCGTACTACTATTTATCACTGTAACAAGCACCAATCTGCTTTCCAATAAACACATGTGTGTGACAGTGTGTGGTTTCTAGTAAGAGAAACAGTTATATGTATTGTTTATGAGATGAGATGGAATAAAATTCGATGTACGTGTGTTATCTTAGTGTTGGTTAAATTTCACTTTCAATCAGCTATTCTAACAACCTGGCTGCTTGAAACAGATTTTAGATTTTTAAACATGCTAAACTGGATTTTTTTTAGCGTTAAATGTAACCACGAATTATGTTTTGTGACTAGCCCGATGAAAGGGCCTACCTGCTGGGACAACGTGACAAATGATTCATGGGCAGCTTCTGTGCCAAATTAGAGATGTATTTCTCTTAGGCGTGTCCAATGCTAGTGAAATTGACATGTAGTACCAAATACTCCCTCTTCCCATTATTGTGCATACAAGTTTTTTCTAAAGTCACACTTTGGAAATTACCTTCGATCTAGTTTAGAGAAAAATCTATACAATATATGCCATATATTCAGTATTGTAAAAGTTCATGTTTTTCTACAAACATGGTCAAAGTTTACAAAGTTCGACTTTAGAATAAAAAAACGTACATACGCTATAGTTTGGCAAGGAGGGGATATGAAAACTTTGTCAAATTTACAAAGGTTGACTTTTTCAAAATTGGGACTTTTTTAGAAAATGCATGAAAATTTCTTAATGTTGGAACATTTTCTAAACTTGCACATATATTTATAGCAAATTTGTGTCCTTTTTAAAACTCCAGAAAAAATGTCAATGCATGATTTATTCTAAAACTATCACACAATTATTTAATGAACATTTTCAATATTCCTGATAATTTTTTAAACGTTTTTTAATTTCATGTAATATTCCCCTGTGACAAAGGCTGGTCAGTAATTGGGTCGGCCCAGTATGCGCAAGTTACGGGTTTGCTCCATTCCTATTGCGGATATGCGCGACACAGAAACTCCCCCACGCACCGGGACTTGGTGAGCAAACGCGCACCACATTCGGATTAGTTTCGGCCTAGTGTGGAGGTGGTGTGCCTGTTTTCTCGTTCCCTTTCCTTTTTTTAGATTTACTTTTTTTTGTATTTTTATGTCTTAGTTTCTTATTTGTTCAAAAAATTCACGTATTTTAAAAGTGTGTGTTTATTTTAAAAACCAAATCTGGAATTTATATACAAAATTTTTAATGTAAAAATATGAATGAAAATCTGAAAATGTACAATTAAAATGTTTACCAATTTCAAAAAATCAAAATTACCAGAAATGTCCCCCTTTTTTTTAAATGACCATGAACTTCTGTAATATCGGTCAATATAAAAAATTGTTAATGGATTTTCAAAAAGTGTTCCAGAAATGTTCCAGAATCTACAAAATGTGCACCAATTTCAAAAATATTAGAAAAATACTCATTAAATCATAAGAAATGCTCTTGATTTTAAAAAATCTGAAATACTCATGAAAGTATTAGGAATTTTCTGGAATTAAAAAAAACTAAATTTTGAAACCTATATATTAAAGTTCTCCAAAATTAGAAAAAGCAAAATAAAAAATAGAAACCGGTTAAAGCGGCAGAAACTTGAAATTAAATAGCCAGCCCCATAGCACTCAGGAACGTGTGTGAGGGTGCACCTTTGTGGCTTTCCTCCGTCCTAGTCCCTGACAAAGATTTGTATCTACAAAGGAGGACCCAAACGCAGCAAAACCACAACAACCGTGATTGTGTATGCATGATCCTGCAAGGGCCGTGGCCTAATGTGAATCATTTTCCTTTTCATTTCTGTTTAGTTGTGTTACATTTCCTTTTTATTTTATTTCCTTTCCTTTCATATGTTCCCTTTCATTTTTTTTTGTTATTTGATTTATCAGTATTATTATTCATTTTATTTTTTTGATAATTAATACATGAATATACTTGTAAGATGCACAAACACTTATCTTTGGAATGTGTGCAAATTATAAAAATAAAATATAGCACCAGATTAAAATACGAAAATATTTATTTCAATATAGTCAACATATTTCCTTTTAACAGGTGAACATTTTCTCCACTAATTTTTTTAATACTTAAGAATTCTTCATACAATTATATATATTGTGGCAAATGGATATGTCTTTTGATGTACAATGTTGTAAAAAAATAGATAAAACGTCCGCTTGAACCACATGAACAATTCTTTTTGATATATGGACTTTTATTTGCAAAGCATGAATATTTTCTTATTATTAAAATGATCTTACAATATTATTGAAGAAAATATACTATTTTAGACTAAAATCAAATAGAAAAAACAAACTTTACTAGCTAATGGATCATACCGAATGTCAGTCCATGTAACTCTAGACAAGTTGGGTCTATTGCTCCGAACAACCGACAGATAAGAGGACCCCCAAAAACTACAGATGCATATTGGCTGAGAATTAGTAATTTATCAATCGAAAAATAAAGAGGCGCGTCGGCAAAATTATTGAAATTTTCCTATTTGGCATTTATGGCATCGAATACTAGCGTTTAGTTAACCACCGCACACCCTATATAGCCTACGTTCTTTAATGGACCGGCCCACATAACAGTTTCGGTATTGGGAAACGCCTGGCAGCTTTTGGCCAGTTTGTTTCTGTCTTTTTTTTGGAATTTCACATGATTTTTCTTCGCTTATTTTCTTGTTACAAATTAGTGACATTTTTTGAAACTCATGATTTTTAAATTCTTACACATTTTTTAACTTTTCTAAATTCACGAATAGTTTTAAAATTTACGAACAGTTTTCAAACTCGCGATATTTTGTAAAAAACATGAACATTTTTCAAGTTCATCAACAATTTTCTAGCTCACAACATTTTAGTAAATTCATGAGCATTTTCCAAATTGCGGACGAATTTCAAGTCCGTTAACATTTTTTCAAAATAGTAAAACATTTTGGAAATGCATGAAATTTCCAAATTCGTGAACATTTTATAAATCGATGATTTAAAAAAAATAATGAATTTTTATGTAAAAAAATCAAATTCGTGAAATTTTTATTTCGTAAACTTTTTTACTATATGATTTTTGAAAAATTTATGGAAAATACGGGAAAAAGGTTTTTTTTTCTTATAGGAGCGAGCGACCGCAGCCAGGCTGAGCGTGTCGTGAGCGAAGTTAGCGATCGAACAGGACCAGCAAGCATGCCAGCTGTGCACAAATGGGCCGCGGGCAGCCTAGCAATTCTGTGCGAGCGTCAGTGTGATCGGAGCGCTTCATGCGCTGAATAGAAAGGTCTCCTGAAATTTGAGTAAACAAAATGAGGGTCTCCCGAAATTACTATACATCTACTGGCCATTATCCCAGAAAACAAAATCTAGTACTGGCCATGTCAGTGATGTATATGTAGGACACCGGTCGACAAACAGTAATTTGATAGACTTGTGTATGTGCACAGTATGTAAGTGAAATAGTTTGTTCTGTGTACCTAAAAAAAGACAGAGTTGGTTATGTAAGAGCATCTACAGCCGCACGCTTCAAACCCTCCTCATATGTCCGGACGAACGGCCCGGTCATTAACCGGTAAAAAAAAGCTGATCCAGACGTGCATCTCAAACCGGTCTCAAACGCTCGGGTTGACCGACATCCCCTCATATCCAGCCCAAAAATAGGACGGATATGGGGAAGCCCGAGTGTGACCGGGCGCATCCGCCACATCGGACCGGCCCACGCTGGCTCAGCTGACCCCACATATATTCGTCTTCATCCGTTTCGCGGACCAAACCCTAGCCACTCCACTCCACTCCCCTCCACTCAAGCTCCCATCCTGCCATCTCCGGTCTTTTCCGGCATGGTGGGCAGCGGATCTGACTCTGACCAGTCCAGATCCGTCGAGTGGGGTGTCGTTCCATGCGGGTTGCAGGAGATCATGGCCGTCTGCATTGCACTCTGCCGCTCCCGGGAGGACAGCGCCCGACCGATGACGGGATCTGTCCGACGCGAGTCCATTGCGTCGGGGCATCGGGCGCTCGGATCCTCCGGGGCTGGATCATTGCGGTGCTCCAGGGAGCCTTCTAATTTCCCTTTCCCCATCACCGGTCCGCCGAAGTATGAATGTTACTGAGACCGGTGTGCCTACCGTGGGAAGGAGGGGATGAGGGTGGCGGAGGCCCACCTCACTGTCGACGCGGGGACGGAGGCGACTGATGCAACGCACGGGCTGCCGCGGAGGAGGAAGCCATCTGCGCTCACATTGTAAAGAAGTTGCAGTGGAGAAACACACGCCACATCGCCCGAGAGTAGAATCGGGCGGTCTTTGCCATGGCCGGACAGCCCAATCTCCCCCCCCCCACCTCCCCAGGAGGAGAAGGAAGACAACAATAGGTCGGACAGCTCCGACAATGAGCAGATCAGACTCGATTCATACTGCGAGTTCGGCCGCTACTTCCACGAGAAGGACTGCCAGAGGGCTGGGAAGCGCAAGGGCAGCCGTAGATGATCTTCTGCATATCAGTATGTAGATAGAACATGCCAAATTTAGGTAGTCCGATAGCATGTCCTGATGAAGTAGCAGGACGATGTGTGTAATGCATCGTTTACGTAGTTTGGCCAACCACATTGCTTGGCTAGATTTTCTCTTAATTTAGCTCATGTGAGTCATGTGTGGTTTGCCCAACCACATGATGTAAACATTATCCCACACTTTGTGGTGTTTGATCAATAATGACTAGGCTTTACCCCTAAAAACATTAATTGTGTTTCTAATCTTTTTTGTTTATTTCACATCCATTTCATATTTCCGTTTTTATTTGTGTTATTTGATTTCTCTCTTTTATTATTCGTTTTATTTTTTAAAATAAATACATGAATGTTTATATGAGATACAAGAAAACTTCTTTTGTAATGTATGCATATTATTTTAAACAATATGAGCCCCTCTTTTAATATATATGAATGTATTATTTTGCATACATAAAACATTTTTCTGAAATAAAAAATATATTTTTTCAATAGAGTGAACATATTTCCTTGTAACACACGAAGATTAATTTCACTAAATATTTTTAATATACTTAAGAACTCTTAATCTAATAATATATTTTCGAGCACCTGGATGTGTCTTTTCACATAGAAAAAAGTCCATTTTACTACCCTGAATAAAGTCGGTGGTTCACTTTACCCCCTGATCTATTTTTCGACTTCTTTTACCCCCCAAACAAACCCAAACCGGACAAAACACCCCCCTGGCTGGTTTTTCTCCACCCTCTGCTGATGTGGCACTAGTCAACGGCGGTTTTGACCTGGGTGGGGCCCCTTGACAGGTTTCTCTCTATCTATCTATCTATCTCTAGGTCAGAACCGCCGCCGCCGAAGGAGCTCGCCCCGGGCCCGAGCCACCCGCGCCCCACCTCCCTCACCACGTCGCCCAGGAGCCGCCGCCCTCTCCCCGCCATCGCGCCGACGTCCTGCCAGAGGAGCCTCGTCCCGCGCCGCCGCAGATTGCCCCGCCCCCGCGCCGCCATTGCCTCGCCGACCCCGCCAGCCATGACATCCTGTCGCCGCCAGAGCCCGCCCCGAGTACCCACTGCCGGTGGTTGCCACCACCGCCTCCACCCCGTGCACCACCATCTCCTGCCAACCCCGCCTGGCCCTGCTCCGCTCGCCGGCGCGCCACCGCCTCCTGTCGACCCCGCCGGCCACGCCATCCCGCCGCCGCGCGAGCCCGCCCCAAGTACCCACCGCCGGTGGTTGCCACCACCGCCTCGGCCCCGTGCGCCACCGCCTCCTGCCGACCCCGCCTGGCCCTACTCTGCTCGCCGGCGGGTGTACCTTGAGAGAGAGAGAGAGGTGAGAGAAACCTGACAAGAGGGCCCCACCTAGGTCAAAACCGCCGTTGACTAGTGCCACATCAGCAGAGGATGGAGAAAAACCAGCCAGGGGGGTGTTTTGTCCGGTTTGGGTTTGTTTGGGGGGTAAAAGAAACCAGAAAAATAGATCAGGAGGTAAAGTGAACCACCCACTTTATTCAGGGTAGTAAAATGGACTTTTTTCTTTCACATACAACATTGTAAAAGCAGGTGAAACATCCTTTGAATTACGTAAAGATTTGTTTTTGATATATGGGATTTTATTTGCAAAACATGAATATTTTCTTATTATAAAATGATCATAGAATATTAGTGAAATGAATATACTCTTCTAGAATTTAGATAAAATAAGCTTTACAAGCTAATGGATCATACCAACTATCAGCCCATGTAACTCTAGACGAGTTGGGTCACTATTGCGGGGGACAAGCGATAGATGGTGAAATCACTAGTTAAGGGTTACCCCCCACCTTCGCAAGCGATGACAAATGGCGCACTGCATGTGGGCCACTTGTCGCAACCTGAGATTTTTTTCTTTTTTGTATATTCATTCATTCAAATATTTTATCTCTTGAACCATGCATCCAAATAACAAACTGTTTTCACCGTTGGATTTCTCGCGTCAAGATATTCATAACTAGATGAGTGAAAAAGATAGCGTGCTATGACAAAATTTTGTGGGCCTTAAAATATGCAATTAGCATGCTATATCGCGCTATAGCGTGCTATTAGTAAGACATTATACACCAATTTATATAGTGAGGCGTTTCTCAGATGCTATAGCGCGCTATTTTTTTCACTGACCATGTTAATAGGTTTTGATGAACTTTTTTTTTCTTGAAAACTAGAGTTAGTTATGTAACACTCCATCTGTTTTAAAATATAAGGTGTACCTATGTTTGACCCAACTTTCTAAAAATAATATGAACATGTACAATATGAAGTACATAAGATATAAAAGTGTATTTCATGATAAATATAGGACCCTGATAAGTGCCACACGTGTGGCACAGACACATATCAACTTCGAACGTTTTTTATGACAAGTTTAATGACATGAGGATGGCAACTTTACTTGTTAAGCATGGCAACTTTTTTTTGGATGACAAGTTTCAGTTTTCTTTTGGAGTTTGTTTTTTCTTTTCGGATGGCAACTTTAGTTTTAAAAAATGTCAGGGCCGGAGTGCTTCGTGCCACATGTGTGATACTTATCATTTTGGTAAATCTAATGATACTTATTTGGTATTTTAGTTATTGCTATTTTGCTTTACAAGTGAGGTGAAACATAGAGAAGTTTGATTACTTTTTCTTCGAAAAATAGTACACATTATAATTAGGAATGGAGGGAGTATATATTTTTCTTCTAAGTCCGCCACTTGCAGGACATGAAAGGGCATCCGGGGGTGCGTCAACTCCAAGGATAAATATTGGAGAAGTCTTTGTTTAACGGTCCAGACATAAACGTCGTTTTTGATAGTTTGGACTTTTGGAGCTTTTAAGGTATATCTAATCCAATTGGCGATCATGCATGCCATTATCTTCGATCAACGCGGTGCCACCAAAAAGGAGTGGCTGCAGTGTCCTCTGTTCAAACATGGGAAACGTACCAGATGCACCGGGCTATTGGCATGATAATGCCAAGCGTGGGCAACGTGAGCACCACCATGATTCGAATTCGAACGTGCGCATCCTCTAGCTACAGCACACTTGAACCAGGTCAATCAATCGAACCTGCGCGCGCGTAGTAATTGGCGGAAATAAACTTTTTTATCTATCTGGACGCGCGATAATGTCCATATAACGGCGTTTGTTCGAACTCTTGCACAGCACACTTGAACCTAGGACTGGCTAGCTACTAGAATCTCTATCGATCAATGGCGCTGACAAGCTCGTCGTTGGCAGCAGTGATGCTGATGATGGCATTTCCTGCAGCGGTGGCGGCCGACGTGCCTCCGCCGCCTGACAACTGCACCCGCACACTGCACCCGCACGTGCGGCAGCGTGAGCGTGCCGTACCCATTTGGCGTCGGTCCGGCCAGATGCTACAGGCCGGGCTTCAACCTCACTTGCGACACGACACTATTAAAAAAGGGTCATCTGTCCCGGTTGGTAAGGACCTTTTGTCCCGGTTGTTGAACCGGGACTAAAGGGTCGTTACTAATGCCCTAACCTTTAGTCCCGTTCTTACATGAACCGGGACAGATGGGCCTCCACGTGGCCGGTGTGGCGAGCCCAGGTAGGAGGGCCTTTGGTCCCGGTTGGTAGCACTAACCGGGACCAATAGGCATCCACGCGTCAGCATTTCAGGGGCTGGGGTTTTTGTTTTTTAAAGAGGGGGTTGGGGGTTTTGGGGGGTTAATTTAGGTGTTTCATATATTGTGTTAGCTAGCTAATTAATAGAGAGAAGTGTCCTTCTCTTATCTCCATGCTTGGTCGACGCTACGTACTATATACGTATAGAGAGGACTAGACACGGTAGCTAGTAAGCAAATGAAGGAAACAGAAGATCGTCATGAACATATATATGCATACAGAGAGAAGTGATATTGACCACCTCTCCTTGTCCGAGAGATTGGTCGAACAACAAGTTCTCGTATATCTATCCGACACTACTGGCTACATATATACAATAATTATCTCTTACAATATAATCTCCTGATTATATATGTACACAGGGTCCACATAGTATTCTCCGTTTTCAACGATCACGTGGTCAAGGAACAATGCCACCAATTCCTCTTGAATTGCTCGCATACGATCTGGTGGTAGGAGTTCATCCCGCATCCGAAAGATCTAATTTGAAGAAGGGGTCAATACATATATATATGAATAAATGAAACTCAACACAAATGATGGTAATAAAATGAAATTGTGAATATTATTGCTTACGCACTTTATATTGTTCGTCAGAGTAGCCCCGCTCACAGGTCGTGTAGCGGATGGACTCGCAAACGTAGTATCCACAGTAATTATTTCCGGGTTCCTGCCACAACCACTTTACAAGAAATAGAGGTCAATCAAACTGATAAGCAAGCATGCTAAATGGTATTGATGAAACTAGCGCTTGAATCACTAGGAGATGCACGGAACATGCTACTATAGTACTTACTTTCGGGTTCTAAATTGCAGCTTTTTCGGCAGTCCCGGAGCTTTTTTGGTGAATTTTCTCCAAACCCTGCTAGACAAAGAAAACAATTACTTGATATCAGGAAATGAACAAAGTTGCTGATATGGTGGATAATGATCGATTTAACTTACTTCCCGAGCATTTGAGTCATGTCCGCATAGTCCTGGGGATCTTTTCGTCTCGAGTCTAAGACGGTTACTAGTCCCTGCTCAAGCTTAATTTCTAGGAGAATATAGTGGAAGCTACGCACGCATGCATAAGTCATCAATTACATTACTATAACCTAGACTAATAAGGGAAACCGAATATGCACAAGACAGTAACACTCACTTGAAGTTGTAAGAAAAGAGTATTATATCTTTGTTTTCATTTATTACCAACGATCGTAGCAAGTTGGCCTCGGTATTTTGGGCATGATATTTAACCTCAGTTGCATCTATGAGATTTGTGTTAATGAATCCAATATTACCGATTTGTCTTTTCTTCAATTCGGCGATCTTCAACCTGCATAATATAGTGAGGATAATTATAAATACATGCAATGAAAGAGCTGACCTATATATAGAGACTTAATGACAGAAGTAGTACTACTTACAGACAGTAGCAAGTGATCGTTGATTTATCGGGGGCCTTTTGATTGAAAAACTGGAAGAACTCCTCAAATGGAACATTCAACATTTCAATTCCAACGAGGTCATGCTCCTCTTTAACTCTCAGCGTCAAAGTATTCCTCCCCCCAGATTCTCTGCAGGTTTTCATGTACCAATCATGTAATCTTCGCATCATTGTTGTTAGAGATCTTTCATCTTTGACGAGAGGCTTCCCGTAATGGTATTTGTGTTCGTCCATCTCCAAGAAATCATAATGTACATAGTCGGGAAGGTAATCTCCAAGATTGCTATAACCGGGGACCATCCTCGGAGCATTACCGACGATGTCGCTAGACACCTTGAGCGGGGGGCACGATTGGTTCGCTTGTTCGCCGAGCTAGGCAATTTTTTTCCAGCTCATCGTTCTTTTAACCTTTGATCACTGACAGTACTTCCCGACCGCTCCGCTTCGACAAATGTCTTTGCAATAATGCGCTCATACTTGCCTTTCGGCGGAGACTTTGGTGGTTTTGTCAGGGTAGCCAGAGTGCGCTTCCCTTTCACCGGATCTACCTTCTCCTCCGGAGGTGGATGTTTCTTTGCTTTCACCCCTTCAAAGAAGTTCGTCACTTCGGCTCGCATGATCTTTGTGGTTTCCTCCTCGGTCCTCTCGTATGGTAACTTCTCTGAAGTCTTCAGAGAAGGACCGAATCTGTATTGCCTCCCGCCTCTGCCTGTACTGCTAGACACCATCAGAGCAGACGGAGCGGCTGCGGCTGTCTTCTTTCCTTGCTTACGAGGCGGAGGAGAAGGACTACGATGCGCCGGAGCAGCCTGAGCGGCGGCGGGTCTCTTCCGCCCTTGCTGACGAGACAGAGAAGGAGGAGGCTGGCTCCTCGGGCGCGCCGGCGCAGACGGAGAAGGAGGCGGAGTGCCGCCACGCACCGAAGAAGGAGGCTGAGTGCCCTGATCACTCGCCGGAGGAGGAGGCGGAGTGCCCTTACTCGCCGGAGGAGGAGGAGGAGGCGGAGGCGTCCAGTTCGGAAGGTTGATGAGCTCCTTCCGCCATAGGCATGGAGTCTTCAGAGCAGAACCCAGCCGAGTCTCCCCTTCACTGGTAGGGTGGTCAAGATGGAGGTCCTCAAATCCCTCCGTTATTTCGTCCACCGTCACCCTAGCATATCCTTCTCGAATCGGACGACAGTGAAAAGTTGCGCCGGGTTCAGGAGGTCGAACAGAGCCTACAGCCGCCTTGACTTTGAAGTTCTGCCATTGCGTCATAAGGTGGCAATGTTGAGACTCCGTGATAGCATCCACGGGGTAGCTAGCAGGAGCCGTCAAGACATGCTTCGGCTGAAGCAGCTCGGTGGAAGCCACACTGCTTCTCCGCTGAGATGGTGGGGTAGCTTCGGGGGTAGTTTCGGCAGGTCGCTTGCTGCGAGCTACGTCTCGTTCCTCTAGCGCTTGAACCCTTTCGTGCAGCTTCTGAATTTGGGTCTGCTCCACTTTTTTCCTCCTCTCCTGGCATTTGTAACCGCCTGCGTCCGGAAAACCAGCCTTTCACGGAACGGAGCCTGGCGTGCCTCGTGTCCGTCCAGGGTGCTCAGTATTCCCGAGGGCCATTGTGAGCTCGTCGTTCTCTCTGTCTGGAACGAACCTCCCTTGCTGCGCTGCATCGATATAGTGCTGAATCCTCTTGACTGGTATTCTCAAAATCTCGTCCGTCCAAACGCACTTCCCTGATACAGGGTCCAAGGTTCCGGCAGCCCCGAAGAACCAAGTCTGGCAATGGTCTGGCCAGTTCATTATCTCTGGTTCGATCCCTTTATCAAGCAGATCATTCTCAGCCTTGGCCCACTTAGGCCGGGCTTTGAGGTAGCCACCTGACCCCGTGCGATGGTGAAGCTTCTTCTTCGCAGCATTTTTCTTGTTTGTCACTGACAACTTCTTACTCTTTTCCGATGTCTTGTGGGCCAGAAATGCGGGCCAGTGATCTCTGATCTTCTCATATTTGCCGTTTAATTCTGGTGTCTCTTCTTTGTCGACAAACGTTTTCAGCTCATTCTTCCACCTCCTGAATAGGTCTGCCATCTTCTTAAGAGCATGAGACTTGATTAATTGCTCTTTAACTGGCTTCTCCGGATCCTCCTCTGGCGGTAGGGTGAAATTTGCCTTCAGCTCAGTCCAAAGATCATCTTTCTGCATATCATTGACATAAGACACCTCAGGGTTTTCCTTCTTAGGCTTATACCATTGGTGGATGCTGATCGGGATCTTGTCCCTAACAAGAACCCCGCACTGAGCAACAAATGCTTCCTTTGTCCGGATGGGTTCAATCGGTTGGCCGTCGCGCGCGATTGCTGTGATCTCAAACCTTTCATCGGAGCGCAACTTTCTCTTCGGGCCTCGTCTCTTTACCGAAGTTGTGCTCGATCCGGAGGGTTAGAAAAAAGAAGAAAGACGAGAGTTAATTAATATATGTACATATCAAAACAATGAATGCATCAATTAGCTAGTGAGCACAGGCTTAACTAATATATTTACCTGGCTGGACTCTGTTCGGTCACCGGAGCCGTCACCACGGGCTCCTTCTTGCACCAGCATTGGGTCACCGGAGCCATCATAATCATGTCTTTCCTCCTCCACTCTTCGATCACCGTAGCCTGCTTCTTCACCCTGTTCTTCCAGACCATCATTGTCGTTAAGATACGACAAGACATCACCTCCGGCTAACATTATGTCCCCCAACACCTCTTCTGCTTCCTCGTCTCGCCCGTGCTCCATTGTTTCTGCAAATATTACAACATGGCAATTATTACACAAATATGACAGCAGGTGGATATATTAGTGCAAACGTAGACCTAGCCTATTCCGGGTTTGGGGTGGCCTCGGCAACGCTTCAAGGGTAGGGGCGCGGCGGGAGGGGGTAGGAGACCGACATCGTTTTTTTCTAGGGTTTGGGTGTCCTCGAGAGTTTTGGTCGAGCGAGAGGGCCGGGGGGTGCTCCCGTGGTATAAGTTATCACGGTCGAAGTTATCGAGGAGGGGGTTATATCGACAACGACGACATACATACATGGGAAAATAATGTTATCGGGGAGGGGGTAGGTCGACCCCCCCCTCGTGTTGAAGTTATCGGGACACGGGGTATATCGACAACGACATATCCGATAAAAAATAAGAAGACGAAGAAGAAATAAAAAGAGGAGAAGAAGATATTAATAAAGGAGAAGATTGAAGAAAAAAAAGTTCTATTTTCTCTTCTTCTCCTCTATTCCTTTCTTCTTCTCCTCTTTTTTTTTCTTCTTTTTTCTTCTTCTTATTTTCCTTTTTCCTCTCCTTCTTTTTCTTCTTCTTCTTCATTATCTTCCTAGCTAGATATATAATACTTCCCAGTCAAAAAAAAAGATATATAATACTTTTCTAAAAATGTAACCTTTGCATATATAAAACTTTTTCTTCTTCTTCCTTCTTCCTTCTCTTCCTTCTTTTCTTAAATATATAAAACTTTTCTAAAAATGAAACTAACCTAAAATGTACTAAATCAGAGTACATATATAGATAAAACTAACCTAAAATGTATCCAAATGTACTAAACATTTAACTTTTATATGCACAGAGAACATACATACATATATACATTTTTATAAAAATGCAAAAAACAAATCATCATATATATGAACAAAAAATCTGAAAAAACAGGACATATAATCATATATACACACATACATATAATCACACCTATGCACATAATCTGAAAAAAAAAATCATATATATGAAAAAACAGAGAGGAAGGCCGGCGGCCGGACCGAACGTGGCAGCGGCGTGTGGTCGGGGCAGGCCGGGGGCGTGGGGCGGCGTCGGGGCAGGGGCTCGGACCGGGGCGGCGCGTCGGGTCTGGGGCGCGCGGGCCGGGGCGGCGCGTCGGGGCAGGGACACGGGCCGGGGCGGCGCGTCGGGGCAGGGCAACGGCGCGGGGCAATGGCGACGAGGAGTGGGCAGTGACGAGGAGCCGGTGGCGGGGCGGCGACGGTGAGCACGGGTAGCGTGGCGGCGTCGGCGAGCACGGGCAGCAAGGGCGCGGGGCGGCGACGACGAGCACGGGCAGCCTGGTGGCATCAATGAGTTCGGCATCGTCGGGGGGCAAATGTTCGTTGAAACTGAAAAATTTACAAGTCCTGCTTATATACGGAGAGCATTGGTACCGGTTCATGGCAGCAATCGAGAGCAATGCCCCTTTTTAGTCCCGGTTGGTGCCACCAACCGGGACCAAAGGTATCTTTTCAGCAGCCCAAAGGGCGGGAAGCGGTGGCCTTTGGTCCCGGTTGGAGGCACCAACCGGGACTAAAGGGGGGCATTGGTACCGGTTAGTGCCACCAACCGGTACCAATGCACCCCTTTAGTCCCGGTTGGTGCCACCAACCGGGACCAAAGGCCTTGTGCTGCTGCGCCCGCGTCGAAAGTTTAGTCCCACCTCGCTAGTTGAGAGGGGCGCGCAGTGGTTTATAAGCCCCACTGCCGCTCCCCTCTCGAGCTCCTCTCCATTGCAGGCTTACGGGCCTAATTGTCACTGCTATGCCTGATGGGCCTACTGGGCCTTCTGCGGGCCTGAATCCTGGCCCATCGATGGGTTTCTAGTCGTATTCAGGCCATGGTGGCCTAGTAGGTGGCATATTTTTTATTTTTTGCCTGTTTTTTTGTTTTCTTTTTTGCTTTATTTATCTTTTTTTGTTTCTACTTACAACAAAAAACTTATTTATTTTATTTTATTTTGTTTCTAATTAGTTATTTATTTTACTTTATGATAATTCTTTTTGCTATTAAAGTTTCTAACAAAAAAAGTTCTTTATGAATATTCTTTTTGCTTTCAATGATTTTGAGCAGAAAATACTTCGATAATTTTAGTTGCATCAATTTTATATAATTTTAGTTTCAATAATACTAGAGGTTGCTTATAATGTTTTGAACAGAAAATACTTTGATAATTTTAGTTTCATAAATTTTATTTATGTTATTAAAGTTTATTTTATTTTGTTTGTACTTATATATTTTATTAAATTTTATATTATTTTGTTTCTAATTACTTATTTATTTAATTCATTATTTTTCATGCACCATTTTTCATGCATTTACTGATTATTTTGAGCTATAAGACCCTAAAATTGAAAAGCATTTCAAATGAACTCTTAAAAGGTTGAAAGTTGGCATGGTATCATTATTTCATCCACATAGCATGTGCAAGAAAGTTGAGAGGGTTACGGCAAAAACTGGATGCACTTCGTGTATAAAACGGACAATCTCTTTCGAAGTATCAGGATTTCATACGAAAACTCGTCTGTTACAAAGGGATTTTATTTTTTAAAACTTATTTGAACTTCTGACTTTTTGTGTGTTCAAAATGCACCATTCAAAGCCACATCATAAATTTTCAACCCTTTCTGACTTCATTTCTTATTTTTCATGCATTTATTGATTTTTTTGAGCTATAAGACCCTGAAATTGAAAAGCATTTCAAATGAACTCTGAAAAGGTTGAAAGTTGGCATGGTATCATCATTTCATCCACATAGCATGTGCAAAAAAATTGAGAGGGTTACGGCAAAAACTGGATGCACTTCGTGTACAAAACAGACAATCCCTTTCGAAGTATCAGGATTTCATACGGAAACTCGTCTGTTACAAAGGGATTTCATTTTTTAAAACTTATTTGAACTCCTGACTTTTTGTGTGTTTAAAATGCACCATTCAAAGCCACATCATCAATTTTCAACCCTTTCTGACTTCATTTCTTATTTTTCATGCATTTATTGATTATTTTGAGCTATAAGACCCTGAAATTGAAAAGCATTTCAAATGAACTCTGAAAAGGTTGAAAGTTGGCATGGTATCATCATTTCATCCACATAGCATGTGCAAGAAAGTTGAGAGGGTTACGGCAAAAACTGGATGCACTTCGTGTACAAAACGGACAATGGTATTATACTCGTCTGTTACAAAGTTGGCATGGTGTCATCATAATAGTTGCGGGAGAAAGTCTTTACTTTTTCTTCGCTTGTGTCATTTGCTTATTGCGCCGTAACCATGGATAATCTTCATCGTATATCAGGACGCTTTGGTCAGCCTTGACTTTGAAGGGAGGAATTTCATGAAACTTTTCATAATCTTCAGACATGTCTGTCTTGCCCTCCACTCCCACGATGTCCATTTTTCCTGAAAGAACTATGTGGCGCTTTGACTCATCGTATGATGTATTCGCTTCCTTATCTTTTCTTTTTCTCGGTTTGGTAGACATGCCCTTCACATAGATAACCTGTGCCACATCATTGGCTAGGACGAACGGTTCGTCAGTGTACCCAAGATTTTTCAGATCCACTGTTGTCATTCCGTACTGTGGGTCTACCTATACCCCGCCTCCTGACAGATTGACCCATTTGCACTTAAACAAAGGGACCTTAAAATCATGTTCATAGTCAAGTTCCCATATGTCCACTATGTAACCATAATGTGTCCTTTCCCCTCTCGGTTGCTGCATCAAAGCGGACATCGCTGTTTTGGTTGGTGCTCTTTTGATCTTGGGCGATCGTGTAAAATGTATTCCCATTTATCTCGTATCCTTTGTAAGTCAATACAGTCAAAGATGGTCCCCTGGACAATGAGTACAGCTCATCACAAACAGTGTTGTCACCTCTGAGACGTGTTTTCAACCAACTGCTGAAAGTCCTGATGTGTTCACATGTAATCCAGTCGTCGCGCTGCTCCGGGTGTTTGGAGCGCAGACTGTTCTTGTGTTCATCGACATACGGGGTCACCAAGGTAGAGTTCTGTAGAACTGTGTAGTGTGCTTGAGACCAAGAATGCCCGTCCCTGCATATTATTGAGTCCGCTCCTAGCGTGCCTTTTCCAGTCAGTCTCCCCTCATACCGCGATTTAGGGAGACCTATCTTCTTAAGGCAAGGAATGAAGTCAACACAAAACCCAATGACATCCTTTGTTTGATGGCCCATGGAGATGCTTCCTTCTGGCCTAGCGCGGTTACAGACATATTTCTTTAGGACTCCCATGAACCTCTTAAAGGGGAATATATTGTGTAGAAATACGGGCCCCAGAATGACAATCTCGTCGACTAGATGAACACAAAACCCAATTTTTTTTTTATTTTTTCCTTCAAGAAATTGTTTTCTTCTTCAACTAAATTTAACCTCTCGACAATAGGGTCGGTTGGAATTTCCGGTTCACATACCTCCTAGATAAATAAAATCTATGTCACGTTGGTCGGCATAATTTTCATAAACAATAAATGAACCAATAGTTATAAAGATAATATATACCACATCCGAATCATAGACAGGACGAGGGCCGACGGGGGCGGATACCAAAACCATCGCACTATATAATAACAAGCAATAAAATAGTAAGAAAATTAGACAAGCATCTATCTAAGTAAGAATTTTTTTATTTCAGAAAGAAGATAAGAACAAGAGGCTCACCACGGTGGTGCCGGCGACGAGATCGGCGCGGGCGATCGACGGCGGTGAAGACGGGAATGGGACGTGACGGGCCGCTAAACCTAGACAAATCTCGAGGAAAATGGAGTTTTGAGGTCGAACTTCGAGAGGAGAAAGCTTAACTAGTGTGGCTCGGGCATTTTATCAAACACCTCATGTCCATAGGAGGTGATCTAGAGCACCACAAAGCCTTCCCCTCGCCGGCCAGAGAAAAACAGAACACTGGAGTGCTCTGCTCGCGGGCGAGGGGTATATATAGGCACCTCATTGGTCCCGATTCGTGGCATGAACCAGGACTAAAGGGCAGCCTGTGGTCCCGGTTCAAGCCACCAACCGGGACCAATGGTGGTGGGCCAGGAGCGAGGCCCATTGGTCCCGGTTCGTCCCACCAACAGGGACCAAAGGGGCCAGACGAACCGGGACCAATGCCCCCACGAGGCCCGGCAGGCCCCTGGCCTCACGAACCGGGACTAGTGCCCCATTGGTCCCGGTTCTGGACTGAACCGGGACTAATGGGCTGACCCGGCCTAAACCAAAGCCCTCTTTTCTACTAGTGCGAGCGGCCAGGGCACACCACGGCTGCTTCTCGGCGACGGAACGCTCCAATTAGCGGAGATCTCCATCTACAACTCGACGGTGCGTGTCATACACAACGGCGACATAAAAGTCGACGCCACCGGCAACGGCATGTTTAGCGGCGTACTCAGCGACGACGACGGGCCCTACAGTCTGTCGTTCGGTAATGAACTCGTCGTGGTGGGCTGCAACGTCTACGCGACACTGCACGAGAAGAATACAAACGCCATCATAAGCGGTTGTGCTTCATTCTGCCCGAACGACGTCGTTGCGATGTACGCTCTTCTTGCCGCAACTAGCACATTTGAAACACTACTAAATTCGACCGGTCGCAAGTACTGTGACGGCATGGTTTGCTGACAGGCGGCCATCGCCCAAACCCGTCAGAATCTACCGGGCTCCGTGCAGATCAAATGGCTCCGTCCGAACCATAGCGTGGACGAGCCAGGACCGCGTTCGCGCGTGTTCGTCGCGGAGAAAGCGTGGTTCGACCAGAAATTGGTCTATGATGGTTTAATGGCAGATCCTCCGTCAAAAGATGCAATGTCAGTTCCCATTCTTCTGGACTGGGCGGTCGTTGACGAAGAGCGCCCCCCGTCAAACGAGGACAGTACGTCCTTGGGTTGCACCAGGAAAGAAGCCCTCAAGGTCTGCAAGAGCAAGAAAAGCGCCTGCAGTTCGACAGGCAGAGGGCGTCTTTGCTACTGCCAAAATGGTTAGGAAGGCAATCCTTATATCGCCGATGGATGCCAAGGTTAATATGCTCTACTTGTTTCTCAGCAATCCTCCCCAACTTCATTTAATTTGGCAGATATGCATTTTCCATTATGGCGAGAATCGATTTCGGGTTCTTCTCCTAATCCAGTACTGTTGGCTGGCCATTTGTAGATATAGACGAGTGCCACCTCCCTGCAAAAGACATCGAGTGCTACAGAGAATGTACCAACACACAGGGATCCTTCGAGTGTCGTTGCCCGCAAGGAACCGTTGGCAACCATACCCTACCAAATGGCTGCGTCCAACTCCAACCTACCACCACCAAGCCTGCTGCAAAGCCTGCTAAGACCCGTGTCCTAACTTTAAGGAGACCATTAGGCATCGGACTGCTGATTCTTTGCTTTACTCCCTCCATCCCAAAATATCAAAATTTTAAAGGTTTAAGTTTGTCCTGAGTGAAACTTTTCTACATTTGACCATGTCTATAAAAACTATACCAACATCTACAACACCAAATTTGCTTAACTAGATTCCTTGTAAAGTACTCCCTCCGTAAACTAATATAAGAGTGTTCAGATCACTATTTTAGTGATGTAAACACGTGATCTAAACACTCTTATATTAGTTTACAGAGGAAGTATATTTTTATACTATATATATATATTTATATTTGATTTTCTAGACATTAATATTTTTTCTATAAACTTGGTCAAACTTAAGGGAGTTTGACTTAGGACAAACGTAGAACTCTAAATATTTTGGAACAGAGAGGAAGTATCGGAGGCCATCCAATCAAACACACGTCATTCGCCCGATCTGTTAGTAAGCTCGCAGGGGTGGTTTGCTGGATTGTAGCATTAATTGACTGCTACATGGTTAATCTTATATACCCAAGAGATTCATCCTTACTAACTTATTTATCTCAACATGCCTATAAATAAAAATATAAGTGCATGTCACCGCGTCCTACATTTATGAATAGGGGAAGGCCCACCTCAACATGAAATCATGCATGAAAAAGACCCACCATCATATTCAACCAGGCATGAAAAATATTTTCCATTCAATTATCTACTTATATTCAAAAAATATTGTAAGAACTATACATAGTCAAATGTAGCAAGTCATATGTATTTTTTATTTTGGTTCTTATGTTATCAACCCAAGTTTCATCAATCAATTCCCGCATTCATGCGTGGATTATACTCTAGTTGCTACATGTACATGAGCCCGGTGATAGTTCCTTTTTTCAGGGATGGGCTTGACGGTAGTTAGTTTTCATTGAATTTTTTTGTTACGAACTTCTTCCAAGAATTGCTTCCAATGTTTCAATATCTATATTTACTGGAGATAATTTACATCATTATCCATGGCAACATGGCTTTGCCATGCATACATCCTTTTTTACCGGATGGAAGCATACAATACAACTAAATATGATACAATAATTATGTTTTACGGGAGACATATTTTAATGAGACAGAGCTCGTGTGCCATGGAAACATTACTTTGGCCAATTGAAGTATATCGTGTTGTAGACACATTTTAATGCGACATCTCTTGCATATAATAATTTACTATGTGGTGCGGTAGAAATTCAATGCTCAACATAAGCATTTGATCGATGCTATACTATTTATAGCTCTGGAAACAATTTTTATATGATGGAAACATTTGCTTCGCAGAGAAATCACGTGGAAGCAGAACAATAATGATCAAGCGTCGAAGCAAATTAATCCTTTATAAGTGCAATATTAGAACTCATTTTTTAAAGATTATTACAACAACACTATTTACTAGCTGGTCATGGGTATGATCCAAGTGTGCCATGGATAGGTGAATAGTACAATGGGAACAACGATCAAGAAAAGAAGCATACGCTTACAGTGGTTGTAGCAAAAAAAACAGTACGATAGAAACATATGCATGAAATAAAAGTAGGAAACATGGCTGCTAGGAAGAGTATAGCTTCATTTTTATCTCAACATGCATAAAACACACTCAAAGCATGGATTTTTATGATTGGTAGCATGATTGGTGCTGGAAAATTGTGTTCAGCGAATATTTAAGAACATACAATCCATTAATTATCTAATATAAACACATGTTGTTGTTAATATAATCATAAACATGAATGTGATGAACTATTTCATAAACCAAGAAATAACTGTCAAGCTGATTGTGGACTATTGCCACAAGCTATCTGGAGTAAGTACAATACACAAGAAGCATGCATATTTGAAAACATTAATTTAATGCAATCAAACTATAAAAATTGTAAGATTGGTTAAAGAAGAATGACGCAAACTCTACATAGAGAAGAAGCACATGTATAATACATATGGAGTACAGACATTTGGAAACATAATATTCATATAATGCAACACAACAAAAGGGGCAGTTGTTACAATGGGAAGAAGATGTCGAACCTAAAAAACCACTGTTGTCTTGCCAATTCATCTAGATGTACGATACAGATATGTGATATATATGAAGCACTTAGTATTTATAGCAAAACTAAATTGCAATCACAACACAAACCTAATGGAATAGCAGAAATCTAAAAAGGGAAATTAACAACCTTGCCTCAGAGATGTACCTGATAGATAACTAGCGGTTGGGGCGCCACCCGGTGGCGCCGCTTGAGAGTAAATTGGGGCGGTGCCAGATGGGAGGCGTCCTTTCCACTCCCCTATTTATACTGAAACAGTCGTGGTTGGTATAAAGATTCAGACAAATGATCCAATGAACTACAACAAAATATTCAAAGCTAATTCAACATTGATCGGTCACTGGTTCAGTAAAGTAATTATACTTTCTAATTAAAATATAATATATTCTTTAGTAATGTTGTGGTGAGCCTTTTATGTTATAGTGGTTGGGGCACCACCCTGTGGCGCCGGCTGAGAGATAGGGCGGTGCCAAGTCAGAGGCGCCCCCGCCACGTTGTTGGGTGTAGTTCACAATGTTATTGCATGGTCTTGACTGAAAAAAGAGAACAGTGAAAATGCAACACAATCATAGCATGGATCAGCCTGAGGAGTCGCAGATATTAATGTCCTTATAGTTTACATGACCGACGACATAAACGACAGTGGTTCAAAAGCAACTCGCGCGGCACAAAAGCGAAGGTACAATACGAGCATTTTCATCTCTTGTTGTGAAAAAGAATTCCTGACCAAAGAATTTCCTAAAGTGAAGATATTGTAACATGTACTCCACGCGAATCTCCAGTGAAGTGGCTTAATTCAGCTGATGATACTTGTCATATATAATATATCCTCACTAATTGTCTGAAAATACATGGACGTACAGAAGCCAAATCAGTTCATAGTGCTTGATGGTTCATGACTTATTCCAACTTGCATTGAATAATCATCTCGGAGGCAACTTTAAGATAATTAAAATAACTTGTCTTGCCAAGTTCAAATAAATTGAAGGAATGTATCTGACATGATCACAAAGGGGCATCATTACAGCCAATATAAAAATATAAGTATCTGCTGCAAACACAAACAGTTACAGATTCGCTTGTTGAAATTATATCTGACCAAAAATCCAATAATCTTAGCTAAAGTAGATCACCAAATAAATAGAGTATCTGTCAAGATTCACATCACTGGTCATCACTTTGAAAATAGTAGTATACTAAAGAGTAAACACATAACTATATTCTAAATTTATTATAAATATAAAAGGCAACATTAAAGCGAGCGGAAAAATAGTGAAGCCAACCTGAACGTATTGACCATCTGAATGAGCTCGAACCAGTCTCCTCTGAATCACACTAAGCCCAGTCTTGCTGGACCAATACTTGTGGAGTGCACCTCTAGAATTCCTTCCATGAAACCAGACTCACGCTGTGTGAGGAACAATGTATAAAAAAAGGAAGACAAAGATATCAGATCAAAAGGAAATATGAGGAATCCATCTATCATGCCTCTTGGATGTGTGTGTAACTTCTCATAGTGAAGAAAAACCTGACAGGAAATCTTCAGGATAGCAAAGGGAGACCAAGCAAACACAAAATGAGGCACACCCTGATGACTACTAATCCAGGAAATTATCAATTCCAGACTTTTGTTTCAATAGGAACATCGCCATCTTCATGAACCAAAAAGAGGGCAAAAATGATGAGCTATATATATTTAGGAATGATGCTCATGCATACAGTAATGAAGCAAATCACCATAGAAAAGAAATCCTTCTAGGTTCATTGCTCATGCGCAAGCAGCAATGAAATGTGAATCTTCTGTGCTTATGCCCATGATCAAACCTCTTGCACATAAAAGCTACCACGAGACCTAAAACGAGGGCGGCTGGAGAAGTAGAAAGGAGAGAAAGATGACCTGCGCCGTGAGCCTCCTATAGTTCAAGCGGTCGTCGTGGCACACTATAGCTAGTGTTCAGAGTACTCTCAACTCATCATGCGATAATTGCTCAGAGTAATCCAAGCTCCTAAAATAAGTGCCCAGAACAATCCAAACTCCTACAAAACAATATATAATTTTTTTGCTTCAGTTTGTGAAGAGTTCAAAATTACTATAGTAATCCTTGCAAAACAAATCCCATGAGAAGAACAGTGATTGCTTTAGAAGTTCAAGCAGAAACTCTGTCGGCGCAAATAAATTTTTAATGAAGAAGTCAGTATAGATGTCTACAAATAGCATATTCAAAGTTGATTGGTTGCTAGTCCTTACCAGCATCTTTAATGCAAAGGAATATGTGATCTACAATAAAGGATATGAAGGAACACTAATGGAATTCTGGGCTACGCCGAGTGCCACGGACACTCGGCAAAGGGCCGAAAACCGCCGGCAAAGCCTTTGCCGAGTGTCACCCTCGACGAAAGCCACCCGGCATACACCTTTTCGGCAAACAGGATTTTGCCGAGAGCCAGAACACGGGCACTCGGCAAAGACTTTGCCGAGAGCCAAACAGTACCACTCGGCAAAGTAAAGTAGCTAACGGATAGCAGACGGTGCCGGCGGTTCCTGACATGTGGGACCAGGCGAACATGCCGAGGGCCATCTTTGCCGAGAGCCACTCTCGGCAAAGACACCCAGTAGGTGGCTGACACGTGTCAGCTCCTGACATGTGGGACCAGGCGAACATGCCGAGGGCCATCTTTGTCGAGAGCCGCTCTCGGCAAAGCCACCCACTAGGAGGCTGACACGTGTCAGCTCCTGACATCTGGGACCAGGCAACATGCCGAGGGCCAACTTTGCCGAGAGCCACTCTCGGCAAAGCCACCCAGTAGGAGGCTGACATGTGTCACCTCCAGACATGTGGGACCACGAGAGCAGGCCGAGGGCCAACTTTGCCGAGAGCCACTCTCGGCAAAGCCACCCAGTAGGTGGCTGACACGTGTCAGCTCCTGACATGTGGGACCAGGCGAACAGGCCGAGGGCCTTCTTTGCCGAGAGCCACTCTCGGTAAAGTTGTCAGGGGCACCACAAGTTATTACCTTTACCGAGAGGCTTCTCAGTAAAGGTGTCAGGTTCTACTGGTTGGTACATCACTGGTAGAAAAAAGCCCTTTAGTCCCGGTTCGCAACAGCCTTTAGTCCCGGCTGTGCAACCGGGACTAAATATGCGCCACTAAAGACCCCCCCCTTTAGTCGCGCCCCTTACGGACCGCGACTAAAGGCTTTAGTCCCGGTTCTTGTGGCTGACCGGGACTAAAGGCCCGTCCACGTGGGCGCCCGTGGTCCGTCGGGGCGGAGGACCTTTAGTCCCGGTTCTCGTGGCCAACCGGGACTAAAGGCCTCCACCGCAGGTTTAGGGTTTTAGCCCTCCTAAACCTGGTTTCTTTTTAGTTTGGAGTGTTTTATTTCTTTTATATTTTATTTTGTGTTTTATTTTAATTTTGATAAAGTTTCAGTATGAAATTTCAAACAAGAAGAATTCAAGAGGAATATATAATATATATTCAATCTCGGGTGACCATATACAACTTCGAACAAGTTTCCATACACAATTAGGATGGATGACCATATACAACTTCGAACAAGTTTCAATCTCGGGTATGCATATAAATTTCTTCGTCCTCGGTATAGTGTTCTCCTTTAGGATTGATGACTTCCCTCATGAAAAATCCTGCTAATTCTTCTTGAATTGGTCGGAAGCGAGCTTCTGGACTAAGCCTCCTCCGCAAGTTATCCGTCGCGTTCCGCACGCTATCCGATGCCTTCCGCTCAGAGGTGTGTCTCCGGATGTTCTCACAAACATAGTATCCACATAGATTGGTCCCCGGTGGCTGCTTATCCACATTCACTAACCTTCTGAAATCTAGCTTATGTTTGAATTCACCGACAATTTCTTCTGAGAACCGTCTCCAAACCCTACAGGGCAAAGAAAAATTAAATGAACAAGGGAGTTATTAGTTACTTGATATTAGGAAATGAACGAAAGAGACCGATCGATATAGATCTCAAATGATTGAAAATAATTACTTTTGCAGCATTTTTCTCATGTCGGCCCAACGCTTTGGATCCGAATCCATAGAGTCCATGATTAGAACTCTGGAGGTGTGAAGTTCAATATTTAGCAGAATCCAGTGGAACCTGCGGACACGTTACATGCACAGTCATGCATAACTCATCGATTAGACATACCATGCATGGAGTAAACAAAAGAGAATGGGCACAAGAGAGAAACACTCACCCAAAATGGTAAGGAAATAGAATATGACTTTTGAGTTGATGCTTTCTAAGAAACTTGTACAAGTCTTTCTCCACGTCTTCGGGGTGATGTTGTAACACATGTCCATTAACGATATGTGGGTCAATGAACCCAACATCATGGATGTTTCTTATTTTGCATTCTCAAATCTTCAATCTGCATAATAGCGTACGCAACAATATAGTTAGGACAATATATATATATATATAGTGCAGGCAATGAAGAACGAGATGAGGTAGAAATAAATCACTTACAGAACGTAGCAACTCAGCATAGATTTGTCGAGGTCGCGCAGATTGAACAGCTGGAACAATTCACTCATATGAACTTCTACAGAGTACCGTTTGGTGTGATGCTCATCTGTAACATCCGCATAAACATATTCTTTGCCGGCCCATGTTATGAATTGCTTGTACCAACGTAGCAGATTTCGCATTTGTGGTGGTAGACTCTTTTCCCGCGCAGGCTCGACGAGAGGCCCATTCCGCACATATTGTAATGCTATCTCACATACTGGCGCATCCTCAAGGCCTAAGAAGGCACGAAGAGTCAAACCCATCTCGGACGCTTGTTTCATGGCACCCGCTACAGTCAATCCAAGTGCTGCCGCAGCTGCTATGATCTCGGGGTCCTCTTCCGGACCGGCTTTCACTATGAGCGGGGGGATCGATTGTTTCTTCTGCATCCCGAGCTGGTCAACTTGTTTCCCGCTTTTTTTACTTTCTTCTTTCTCCTCCTTCAATATTTTTGCTTGCCTACGAAGTTCATGTCCATAGTCGTCAGGCATATTCAGCTCGGCTTGGGACGGTGTCGTCAAAAAATCCTTAGCCCACTTCTTTTGCTTCTCAGTGAATACTTGCTTGGGCTCAGGCTCTTTTTTCGCCTTCATATCCGCCTTCCATTTCTCATAATCAGCAGACGCGGCCAATTTGGTTTCAGCTTCACTAAGTTCCCCAGGCCTTGGGAGGAGAGGCTTCAGTGATGGCTCCGGTACCCTTGTGGTCTTAGGTACGTAAGGGTCCGAGTTAATAGTCCAGGAGCGGGTTTCCTTGCTGTCCGCATGCTTCTGCTTCTTCGCCGGAGGTGGATTGGGGGGCGTCGTACCCGCCGGAGGAGGATTGGGGGGCGCCGTACCCGCCGGAGGTTGTGGATCGGGGGACGGCGTCGAATGGCGTGAAGGAGGTGTAGGTGAACCACCACGACCACCACCACCGCCACCACCGCCACCACCACCACCACCACCATCGGAGGGGGGTGGACTTGCTATCCTTGGCGCCTCGCCTGGAAACACTATGTACTTCTTTTTCCATAGAATGAACTGGCGCTTGACATCTCCAAGTCTTCTCTCCCCTTCGGGTGTAGGTTTGTCAATCTCCAGGTCCTCAAACCCTTGGACTATGTCTTCCACCGTGACACGAGCATAGCCATATGCAATGGGGTTGTTGTGGTGGAGTGCTCCAGGTGTACAGGGTAAAGCACTGCCGCTAGCTACCTTCGTGGAAACGTTCCCCACGGGATAATGCAGATCACATTCTTTCATCTCCTTTACATCATCCACGGGGTAGTGAGGCTCCGGTGCACGAATCTCGATCATCGGTGCACTAGCACCAGGCGGGGCATCCGTGGAAGCCACGCTGCTTCTCCGCTGCTGGCTTCCGCGATCCGCTTCATGATCTTCATGCGGCCCTGCAGCCGATTTTTCTTTCACTAGTTCATGCACGGTCTGCTTCAACTCATGGAGTTCCGATGCAAACTTCGTCATAAGATCTGCATCCTGGTCCGTCTTTCTCTTACGGCTTCTGTAACAGTACGGGTCATTGTCCTGGGAAAACCCTACTTTCCACGGAACTTTGCCTTTGCCTCGTACACGTCCTCCGTGTTCATCATTCCCGAGGGCTGTTGTCAGTGCGTCTTTCTCTCTGTTGAACTTGATCAAGCCCTCTTGAGCTTGGGTCATTGCGTCAATAAGGGCTTGGGTGGGAGCAAACTGTCTCTGCCGGTGAACACACACCCCTGTCTCCGGGTCTAGCGATCCCCCATGCCCGTACCACCAGCTTTTGGCCCTTGGGTCCCATCCCTCTGTACCTAGAGGGATTCCTCGCACCCTCAGGTCCTCCTCCATCTTCTGCCACCTAGGCTCCGAAAGGCGGTATCCTCCTGGCCCCATAATATGATGGAACTTTTTCTTACTCGCATTATCCTTATTTTTTTTCGATATTTCCTTGAAATGCTCCGATTGCTTTTGCCTCACAAATTCTGGCCAATCATCTTTCAGTTTCTCATGTTGTCCATTGAAATCCGGAGTCTTGCCCTTGTTGACATAGTCACGGGTTAAATTTTTCATGAAGTTCCGGAATGCTTCGCCCATCTTCTGAAGAGCGAACTCTTTAACTAGCCTCCTCCTCTGACGTCCACCCGGAACCTCGTTACCGAATTCATCGACTTTGTTGTATTCCGGAGGTAGAATGAAATGTTCCATAAGCTTTCTCCAGCAATCCTTTTTCGTTCTCTTGTCGACAAAACTGAAACCAAGACGTGCCTTCTTTGGCTCCTTCCATTCCTGGACGGTGATCGGGACGTTGTCTCTAACAACGACTCCGCATTGGTTGATAAACTTTGAGGTGTGCTGTAGGGGCTTGCCGGTTTCACTAACAAACTCAATGGCATATGTTTCTCCTGTTTTCATCGCCTTGGATTTGCCACGCTTTGTCGTACTCGATCCGGAGGGCTAAAAAAAGAAGAGTCACGCGCGTTAATACATATGTATTCACATTTCAGTAAGTTTGTATCACGAGAGGCTCAATGTATATATATACCTCGCCGGAGGTGGTTGCTACTTGCAATTCGAGATCGTCGGTTGTTGACGGTTGACCTCCGTCGACAATGTCCGTTCCTTCACCTTCTTGATCATCGACAATCTCTGTTCCACCGTCAAGGTTCAGATAAGAAGAGACTACATCCTTTTGTTGCTCATATTCTGAGCCCGGCACATAAGGAATCTCGTTGTTGATGATGCCCATTAAATAACGTTCAGCCTCCGGATCCCTAAGCGGCTCGGTTCTATCGTCCGCCATATGTCACTCCTGCATGTAGTAAAAATTCTTTAAGTATAAAGGAATTAAAAAATAAGATTAAGGGGACATAGAGGAGGAGGAATTAAAAAATAAGATTCTTTAAGTAAAAATTCTTTTTTTTCTTCTTCTTCCTCTTTCTTCTTTCTTTCTTCTTCTTCCTTTCTTCTTCCTCTTTCTTCTTCTTCCTTTCTTCTTCTTCCTTTTTCCTTTCTTCTTCTTTCTTTCTTCTTCTTCCTTTCTTCTTCTTTCTTTCTTCTTCTTCCTTTCTTCTTCTTCCTTTCTTCTTTCTTTCTTCTTCTTCCTTTTTCTTTTTTCTTTCTTTCTTCTTCTTCCTTTCTTCTTCCTTTCTTCTTCTTTTTTTCTTCTTCCTTTTTCTTTCTTCTTTCTTTTGGTTTTCATTTTTTTCTTCTTCCTTTTTCTTTCTTGTTTTTTCTTCTTCCTTTTTCTTTCTTCTTTCTTTCTTCTTTCTTTTTTTCTTCTTCCTTTTTCTTCTTTCTTTTTTTCTTCTTCCTTTGTTTTTCTTCTTCCTTTGTTTTTCTTCTTCCTTTTTCTTTCTTGTTTTTTCTTCTTCCTTTTTCTTTCTTCTTTCTTTCTTCTTTCTTTTTTTCTTCTTCCTTTTTTTCTTCTTCCTTTTTCTTCTTTCTTTCTTCTTTCTTTTTTCTTCTTCCTTTTTTTTCTTCTTTCTTTTTTCTTCTTCCTTTGTTTTTCTTCTTCCTTTGTTTTTCTTCTTCCTTTTTTTTCTTCCTCCTTTGTTTTTCTTCTTTCTTTTTTTCTTCTTCCTTTTTCTTCTTTCTTTCTTCTTTCTTTTTTTCTTCTTCCTTTTTTTTTCTTCTTTCTTTTTTTCTTCTTCCTTTCTTTTTTTCTTCTGTTTGTTTTTCTTGTGTTTTCTTTTGTTTTCTTTTTTATTTCTTTTTCCTTTTTCTTTTTACTTGTGTTTTCCTTTTTTTGTTTTTTTCTTCTGTTTGTTTTTTTGTTTTCTTTTGTTTTTTTCTTCTTCCTTTGTTTTTCTTCTGTTTTTTTTTTCTTCTGTTTGTTTTTCTTGTGTTTTCCTTTTTTTTCTTCTTTCTTTTTTTCTTCTTCCTTTGTTTTTCTTCTGTTGTTTTCTTCCTTTTTCTTTTTTTTCTTCCTTTTTCCTTTTTTCTTCCTTTTTCTTGTTTTTCTTCTGTTTTTCTTTTGTTTTCTTCTTCCTTCTTTCTTCTTCTTCCTTTTTCCTTTTTCTTTCTTCTTCTTCTTCCTTTTTCTTCTTCCTTCTTCTTCTTCTGCCGGCGCGCGGAGGACGGCAGGCAGGGCCAGCGGGCGGCGGGCGGCAGGGCGGCGGGCGGCGGGCGGCGGGCGGCGGGCAAGGGCCGGCGCAGGGCACGGGCGGCGGGCAAGGGCAGGGCACGGGCGGAGGCGGCGCTCACTGGGGACGGGGGCGGCGGCGCGCAGGGCTTCGGCGTCGGCGTCGGCGTCGGGGCAGGGCTTCGCCGTCGGCGTCGGCATCGGGGGGCAGGGCTTCGGCGTCGATCGGCGTCGGGGCAGCGCTTCGGCGTCGAGAGAGAGGAGAATGGGAAGTGGCGAAACTGCTAAGTGCAGTATTTATAGACGCACCTTTAGTCGCGGTTGGGGAGGCGGACCGCGACTAAAGGTACCCTTTAGTCGCGGCTGGCCACACCAACCGCGACTAAAGGGTACCCTTTAGTCGCGGTCCGCCTCCCCAACCGGGACTAAAGGGTTTTGGCGCCGCTTTCGTTCCCGCGCAGAAAGACCCTTTAGTCGCGGTTGGGGACAACAACCGCGACTAAAGGGTACCCTTTAGTCGCGGTCCGCCTCCCCAACCGGGACTAAAGGGTCTGTGCTGGAACTGGCGCGGTGCGGTGGGATGTTTAGTCCCACCTCGCTAGCCGAGAGGCTTCGACAGTGGTTTATAAGCGCGGCTGCGCTCACCACTTCGAGCTCCTGTCAAATGCAGGCTTACGGGCCTATTCTGTCACTTGTGCCTGTGGGCCTACTGGGCCTTCTGCGGGCCTGAATCCTGGCCCATTAATGGGTTTCTAGTCGTATTCAGGCCGTGGTGGCCCAGTAGGTGGCGTATTTTTATTTTTTGCCTGTTTTTGTTTTCTTTTTTGCTTTATTTATTTTGTTTTGTTTCTACTTACAACAAAAAACTTATTTATTTTATTTTATTTTGTTTCTAATTACTTATTTATTTTACTTTATGATAATTATTTTTGCTATTAAAGTTTCTAATTACTTATTTATTTATGTTATTAAAATTTATTTTATTTTGTTTGTACTTATATATTTTATTAAAGTTTATATTATTCTTGTTTTTCTTCTATTTTTTTCTTCCTTTTTTCTTCTGTTTTTTTCTTCTGTTTGTTTCTTCCTTTTTCTTGTTTTTCTTCTTTTTTTTCTTCCTTTTTTCCTTTTTCCTTTTTTCTTCTGTTTTTTTTTCTTCTGTTTGTTTTTTTCTTCTGTTTTTTTCTTATGTTTTTCTTCTGTTTGTTTTTTTCTTCTGTTTTTCCTTTTTTCTTCTGTTTTTTTCTTCTGTTTTTTTCTTCCTTTTTCCTTCTTTCTTCTTCTTCCTTTTTTCCTTTTAAAAATCAGAAAAATAAAACTAATTCATTTTAAAATCTTAAAAATACAATTGTATATCAAAAAAATCAAAAAAATAAAACTAATTCATTTAAAAATCCCTTGAAGGTTTGACAAAAGGTTTGATACATCATTCAGTTCATCGACCAAATACAAAGTTTGGTACAATAAATTATTACACATCAATTCTTCCCTTGTGTCCCTGCTTGCTTACGATTGTGCCGTATCCATGGAGCATCCTCATCATTTAACTTAATGCTTGGGTCAGTGTTCACTTTGAAGGGCGGAATTTCACCAAACATATTATAATCTTCTGACATGTCTGTCTTGTCCTCCACTCCCACGATGTTTCTTTTCCCTGAAAGAACAATGTGGCGCTTTGGATCATCGCATGATGTACTGATCGTTTTCTTATCTTTCCGTTTCCTCGGTTTGCTACTCATGTCCTTCAAATAAAAAACCTGAGCGACATCTTTGGCAAGGACGAATGGTTCGTCAAGGTAACCAAGATTGTTGAAATCCACCATTGTCATTCCGTATTGCTCGTCCACCTTTACCCCACCTCCTGTTAGCTTGAACCATTTGCACCGGAACAAAGGGACCTTAAAGGAGGGTCCATAGTCAAGTTCCCATATCTCCTCTATGTAACCATAATATGTGACCTTTTGCCCATTCTCGGTTGCTGCATCAAAGCGGACACCACTGTTTTGCTTGGTGCTCTTTTTATCTTGGGCGATGGTGTAAAATGTATTCCCATTTATCTCGTACCCTTGGAAAGTCGTTATAGTCGAAGATGGTTTCTTGGCCAACATGTACAGCTGATCTCCAACATCATTGTCATTCATTAAATGTTTTCGCAACCAACTGCCGAAAGTCTCCATGTGGGCCTTTCTAATCCAGGATTCAGGCTTCCCCGGGTTGTCCGAGCGTAAAATATTCTTGTGTTGCTCGAAGTACGGAGCCACCAAGCTGGAATTTTGCAGAACTGTGTGGTGTGCTTCAGTCATAGAATGACCGTCCATACATATCGTGGATTCCCTTCCGATCTTGCCTTTTCCACTTAGTCTCCCCTCGTGCCGCGATTGAGGAATACCAATCGGCTTAAGGTCAGGAACATAGTCAATAAAGAACTCAATTACCTCCTCATTTCCATAGCCCTTGACGATGCTTCCTTCTGGCCTAGCACGGTTACGAACATATTTCTTTAATACTCCCATGAACCTCTCAAAGGGGAACATATTGTGTAGAAATACAGGACCGAGAATGGAAATCTCTTCGACTAGGTGGACCAGGAGGTGCGTCATAATATCAAAGAAGGATGGTGGGAACACCAACTCGAAACTGACAAGGCATTGGACCACATCGTTCTGTAACCGTGGTAGATCTTCTGGATTGATTACCTTCTGAGAGATTGCATTGAGGAATGCACATAGCTTCACAATGGCTACTCGAACATTTTCCGGTAGGAGCCCCCTCAAAGCAATCGGAAGCAATTGCGTCATAATCACGTGGCAGTCGTGAGAATTCAGGTTTTGGAACTTTTTCTCCGCCATGTTTATTATTCCCTTTATATTCGACGAGAAGCCAGACGGGACCTTCATACTGCTCAGGCATTCAAAAAAAATGACCTTCTCTTCTTTGGTAAGAGCGTAGCTGGCACGACCTTGAAACCATTCCGGATGCCGGTCATCTGGGTCTTTCAAAAGTTGCTGGTCCTGCCGTGCTTCCTTTGTATCATTTGTCTTCCCATACACGCCCAAGAAGCTTAGCAGGTTCACGCAAATATTCTTCGTAACAAGCATCACGTCGATTGCAGAGCGGACATCTAGGACTTTCCAATATTCTAGCTCCCAAAATATAGATTTCTTCTTCCACATGGGTGCGTGCCCGTCAACTCCCCGCGGAACTGATTGTCCGCCAGGACCCTTTCCAAAGATGACTTTCAAATCCTTGACCATATCAAATATCTCAGCACCAGTACGTTCCGCAGGCTTCGGCCGGTGATCTGCCTTGCCGTTGAAATGCTTGCCTTTCTTTCTTACGTTATGATTTCGGGGAAGAAATCGACGATGACCCAGGTACACGTTCTTCTTACAATTAACCAAACGTACACTTTCAGTCTCATGTAAGCAGTGCGTGCATGCATTGTATCCCTTATTTGTCTGTCCCGAAAGGTTACTGAGAGCAGGCCAATCGTTGATGGTTACAAAAAGCAACGCTCGTAGGTCAAATTCCTCTCCTTTGTGCTCATCCCAGACACGTACACTAGGTCTGGCCCACAACTGTAAAAGTTCTTCAACTAATGGCCTTAGGTACACATCGATGTCGTTGCCGGGTTGCTTAGGGCCTTGGATGAGAATTGGCATCATAATGAACTTCCGCTTCATGCACAACCAAGGAGGAAGGTTGTAGATGCATAGAGTCACGGGCCAGGTGCTATGGCTGGAGCTCTGCTCGCCAAAAGGATTAATGCCATCAGTATTTAGACCAAATCTTATGTTCCTTGCGTCAGCTGCAAAATCTTTGAACACTCTGTCGATCTTTCTCCATTGCATTCCATCAGCGGTGTGTCTCAACTCCCCGTCGGACTTACGGTCCTCTTTGTGCCATCGCAACGACTTGGCATGCTTTTTGTTCATGAACATACGTTTCAACCGTGGTATTATAGGAGCATACCACATCACCTTGGCGGGAACCCTCTTCCTGGGTTTCTCGCCCTCAACATCGTCACCAGGGTCATCGCCTCTGATCGTATAACGCAATGCAGTGCATACAGGGCATTCATTCAAATTCTCGTATTCACCACGGTAGAGGATGCAGTCGTTAATGCATGCATGTATCTTCAGAACCTCTAAACCTAGAGGGCAGACAACCTTCTTTGCTTCGTACGTACTGGCGGGCAACTCGTTATTCTTCGGAAACATATTCTTCAACATTTTCAGCAGATTTTCAAATGATGAGTCACCTACACCTTCCTGTGCCTTCCATTTTAGCAAATCCAGTGTGCAGCCCAGCTTTTTCAGACTATTATCGCATCCTGGATACAACGACTTTTTGTGATCCTCTAACATGCGATCCAAATTCTCCCTCTCCTTGTCAGTTTCGCAGCGTCTCCGTGCATCAGCAATGGTCCGACCAAGATCATCAGCGGGCTCATCATGTGCCTCTTCTTCACCTTCACCTAACCCTTCCCCACCTTCAGCATCATCCTCCATGAAAGTATCACCGAAATGATCATGATAGTTGTCATCGATATCATCCCCTTCTTCACCTTCTTCCATTCTAACCCCTCTTTCTCCATGCTTGGTCCAACAATTATAGCTTGGCATGAAACCGTGCCGAAGCAGGTGCATGTGAACGTCTCTTGAGGAGGAGTAACCCTTCTGATTCTTACAGACAGCACATGGACAGATAATAAAACCTTGCTGCTTGTTCGCATTTGCCACTACGAGGAAATCTTTCAAACCCGTAGTGAAGTCGCCGGAGAGTCGGGGACCGTACATCCATTGCCGATTCATCTGCATTATTATTATATAAAGTATATAATTAACCATCATGCATTTGTTAAACTAACTAGCTAGAAATAATACAAATTAAACAATGAACTACACACATGCATATTTTATCAATGACACATGAAAGGTTCAAGTTGCTAACCGCGATCGCGGAGGAAAAATAAATGAGAAAGCTCAAGTGTGGCTCGGACACTTCATATCATGTTTGTTTCAGGCTCTCGGGCATTTCATCAAACACCTTGTGTGCATAGGAGGAACCAAAAGCAAACCCACCACCCCCTTCTGAAAATTGTGAAGTGAGCTGAGTGAAGTGAAGTGAGCTGAGTCCTATATATAGGGATGGGCCTTTAGTCCCGGTTGGCCTGGCCAACCGCAACTAAAGGCCTTCGGGGACCTTTAGTCGCGGTTGGCCAGGCCAACCGGGACTAAAGCCCCTCCCGTCCGCCAGCTGGATGGGCCTTTAGTCCCGGTTGGCCTGGCCAACCGCGACTAAAGGCCTTCGGGGACCTTTAGTCCCGGTTGGCCAGGCCAACCGGGACTAAAGCCCCTCCCGTCCGCCAGCTGTCGACCGAGCGCGCTGGGCCCAGATAGTTGGTCGCGGGTCTTCTCCCGAACCGCGACTAAAGACCCCTTTGGTCGCGGTTCGATTGTTTTGGGGACTAATGGGGGCGTATGGAAGCCTCTTTTTCTACCAGTGCATGTTTACCGAGAGGCCTCTCAGTAAAGGTGCATTATGGTCCAGTTTCACAGTTATTACCGAGAGCCACCCTCGGTAATGGTGTGCCCAGGAGCCTTTTTTCTGTTTCTGTTTCTTTCCTGCAGCGAAACATGTACAGCAGCAACATATAGTTCATCACACATAGAACATGTCACATATAGGCATCATTGAACAAAAGAAGCAATGATTCTGAAAAGCATTCCACATAAAAGCAATAGTGCATAAAAGGTGAAATAGTAGTGAAGACACTCGACAACCACAAGTTTACAAGTCTCAAGATGCAAGAGTTCTCAACATATAAGGAACAGTTTCAAACATAACATAACATGAAGTTCACGCAATTTTGGAGATCGGAGTGATAACATCAACATTACAAGGCATCATTCCGTTTGCTGCCCCAACTCCATCAATCGGAGTGATAACATCAACATTAGAAGGCATCATTCCCTTTGCTGCCCCAACTCCACCAACTTAGGTGGAACTACCGGAACATTGTTCGACCCTTGTGATGGGTTGAGCTGTGATGGATTGACCCAATAGTCAGATGAATGCATATGGTAATGCCGAAAATGGTGATAGAAATAGTGTGAACGAAACTCACAATGTTCCACTCTGGCGTCGGTGGCATCTCTAGCACTGGTTGGCATTGCATGGAATAAAGATTGGCCACCATATGTTGTAAAGACTTCACTAGATCATCTTGTGCCTTCAGCTTGGCCCGGTTTTCATCTCGTTCTTTCTCGGTGTCAATCAGTCGAGTCTACAATATGGCAATGCAAATGTCATTCATGTTGAAATGCAAATATGCAGGACCATGAAGGATCAATGAAGAAGCACTGACCTGAATATCCTCAATAATGCTCACGGAATGTGGTACGTGACGCTCTACCGTAGGAGTAGAGCCAGTACTCATAGCACGGAGCGTGTTGACTCTCGGAAGGGAGGAGGTTATGACAGAATCAAGGTGAACCGCCATCCGGCCATTCGGTCTACCGCCTGCCGCGGCAATGGCCACAAGAGGCTCAAACGGTAGCACGTGAGGATCAGCGTCAGGCCCGTACGTCTCCTTCAATTTTTTGGTGTAGTTCTCTCCATCTGACCGGGCTTTAGAGCTGATCCAGTCCCTCTCCGGGTGGAGAGGGTCCTTGTCCTTGTCGTCTTTGGTACGTTTGATGGTCCATGCCTCGAAGTAAGTGATATCCTTGCCAGTGTCTTCTTTCTGCAAAAGAAAGCGATCCAAACAATCAAGGGGATGCTCACAAATGAAAGAGAACATGATGAAAAGGATGTGGTTGCCTACATGTTTTGAGACGACACCTGGGATGGTGAGGTTGCCTTGACGGTGTCCTCGACCCCCATCAACTTACACCGTTCAGATATTACTTTGTGTTCATCCTGCCACCCTGGATCTGTCCACCGTTCGACGATCTTCTTCCAGCACGGACGTTTGTCAGCGCACCACCGAGGAATCACCTGTAAATTAAACAAATGCATCTTAGTAAGGATTCTAATTTTGCGGTAATGTAGGGAATAGCAAGCATCCATCGTCACTTGCCTTGAAGTAATTGTCCTGTGAAAGATGCGTCCCTCGAGCCTCCTGTTTGGAAATCCTATGGTTGAGATAGTCCGCGTGATACTTGACCACTAACCGGACGCGCTCCTCATAGTGCATGTCGTGGACTAGTTTCTTGGCAAATATTCTCGACCACCAAATTTGCATGATCCTTCTGACCCTCAACGCATGTATAAAAATCCTACAAACATGCATACATGTGAGAAGGGTTAAATCATGACTATGGCAAATTTAAACCTTTTGGTATTGACATTTAGGTGTTTGAAAGGACTTACCCAGAAATCGTTGACCACTCGCATGGCTCTGTTATCATAAACCCTCTGACGCATATCCAGGAAATCCGGTGCAAGTTTGTAGTGATCCCATGACCAAGCTGGCTCAATGATACCGTTCGGCAAAGTGACCAGTCCAGGATAATTTAACCTACAAAGACCCCCAATGATGCCACTCGGCGACCGTGGCAGACGCCTCTCACCACCTTTTACTAAGCTTCTGCATTTCGAAGAGTGAAGTCATATTATATGTGAGGAAATGACAAAAGGTACAATTTATATGGGATGAGTCGAGATAACCACTTACTTCTCTCCCATTGGTTTAATCAACACGTCTCTATGCACATATGGATGTCTTGGAAGCTTTGAAGGACCACGCAGCCACACTTTCCCTCCGGAAGTAGTGCTGATAGTCGAACCGCTCTGTTGCGAACCGCTCACCTCGTGGTGCTCTGTCACCCGTGAGGGTCCATCCCCACCCTCAGAAACCTGACGAACAACCAGCCTCCTCTCGACGGCGTCGTCCTCCACCACCTCCTCCTCCTCATCCTCCACCACCTCCTCCGCAAAATCCTCCTCGTCCTCCTCCTCACACGCCTCATCCCCATCCTCTGTTTCCTCCTCCTGAGCACGGTGAAGCACTGCATCAGAGGGTCGAGGAGAAGAAAGAGGTGCTCTACTCCGGGCTGCTTTGCGTACTCCTCCTCCTGCCTCACATACTCCCCCTCCTCGTCCACCTCCTCGTCCGCCTCCTCCTCCTGCCTCACCTACTCCCCCTCCTCGTCCGCCTCCTCCTCCTGCCTCACCTACTCCCCCTCCTCCTCCGCCTCCTCCTCCTACCTCACCCTCCCCCTCCTCGTCCACCTCCTCGTCCGCCTCCTCCTCCTGCCTCACCTACTCCCCCTCCTCGTCTGCCTCCTCCTGCCTCACCTACTCCCCATCCTCGTCCGCCTCCTCCTCCTGCCTCACCTACTCCCCCTCCTCGTCCGCCTCCTCCTGCCTCACCTACTCCCCCTCCTCATCCGCTACTCCTCCCCCGCGTGGTACTCGACCTTGTTTCGCATGTTTTGCCGGACGTGTGTCTAGACCCGCCAATCCTTTGGCCTTCTTGGCGGTTGTGGCAACTGATGAAGGAGCGGCCACCGCTTTCACCGGTCGAGCAGGTTGATCATTGTACAGATCATTCACTTTTTCAAACTTTCCTTTGGAATCTTCTTGCTACCTATCATGTTTCAATCACCTGATACGAAGAAGAACAAACCAGTTAGTACAGATGATACAACTTGATGTAAATACAATAAATATATCACATATGAAGAATAAATGGAATTGTCACAATAATACATATAGTTGTTACACACACAAATACATAGAGTTGTTGCACACAGGAATACATAGAGTTGTTGCACACACGAATACATAGAGTTGTTACACACACGAATACATAGAGTTGTGACACACATACATAGAGTTCTCACACGATTACATGGAGTTGTTAGAAATAAGGGTCAATATTAGGTGCAACATTTGGATCAGGGCTTTCATCATCGCTATCACGCCCATTCATACATTCATCCTCAAAGTCTTCGGGGGGCCCTCATCCTCATCTAGCCCCATGTGCCATCGCATAAGTAATGCCAAATCTCGAGGGTCAGAAACATCCTCGTATTCGTCCTCTGCATTATCTACTTCCATGTCATCCATGAACTCATCTTCCATAGCATCATGTTCGTGATGCACGCCATCATCTTCCTTTGCATCATCTTCGTCTTCGTCAGTGTCTGCTTCTTGAAAGAACTCTCCCTCGTATGTGTTAGGGTTTATATGGTAATCGTCCTTGTTTGGGGTAGGTACCTTGATACGCGGGGGTACCTTGTACGCGACATCCCACTTCAAGAGATCGATATATTTCGTAGATGTGCACGCGTATGGGAGAAAAAACACTTGTGTAGCCTGTTGAGCCATAATATAGACATCATTTCCTGCATATTTCGATGTTCGTTCAACTTCGACAAAGCCAATACTAGGGGTTCGTCTCACTTTCTCAGGATTGAGCCAGCTGCATCTGAATACGATGGGCTTCACTCCTTGTAAACCACAATACTGCAACTCATAAATTTCTTCGATGGTTCCATAGTAGTGACGTCCATCTGTCCCTAGACAATAGACCACACTATTTATTGACCTTCGGTTGGGCCTCTCACGCATGTGTTTATCAGTGTGGAAGCGATACCCATTCATGTCGTAAGCCTTAAATGACTTGGCCTCGTATTCAAAACCTTTGGCTACTTCTCTCACTTTGGCATCCATATCAACCTCCTGATATGCCTACAAGATTAATAGGAGATTGTCTGGTTCATTAGTGGAAGCATTACAGGCAAGTAAGATCAACTTGAAGTAACATAAAGTTAGAAAAGTTACTTTTCCTGAGAACCAAGAGATGAAACCGCCATCAGCATTGGTATCTTCAAGAAGGTCTGCTGATTCTTCGTTGCTAGGAGGCCGTGGTAGCTTCCAGAATTCGTTCTGGAATTCCCTAGCAATAGGAAGAATTCGAGTTAGAACTCAAGACTAGTGAGTAGTTGTCAATAAAGGTGTTCTACACTTACTTTATGTACGGTTGCACTTCTTCCATGTTGGTCAAGACAAAGATCATAATAGTCGACCACTCAGTAGGTGAAAAGTTCTTGGGCTTCGGTCCACTTGCTTTGCCACCTTGGCCTTCGAAGAGGCTAAGGTCGGAAACATTACTGGTGGGTTCTTCATTGTAACGAGGAGCTGGATTTAACCTAGTCTGAATACTGTCATGATAGTACTTTGTCGTGGTCGTGGCCACCTCCTCGTTCAGGTATGCCTCGGCTATGGAGGCTTCAATGCGGGCTTTATTCTTACATTTCCCACGAAGATGCTTGAACTCCCGTTCAGGTGCATACTGCCATCGGAACTGCACAGGTCCTCCCATTCTAGCCTCATACGCGAGATGTAAGATGATATGTTGCATTGGATTAATGAAACCTGGCAGAAATATCATCTCTAACTTGCATAGCAACTCAGGTGCTTGTTCCTCCAACTTTGCAACCACTTCATAATCTAGTTCTTTGGCACAAAGCTGATGGAAGAAGTAGCTCAACTCCGCCAGCACTCGCCAAATATCCTCTCTGACATACCCTCGAATCATCACAGGCATTATCCGCTCAAGCCATACATGGTAGTCATGACTCTTGAGGCCTCCTATTCGCTTTGTAGCCATATTCACTCCCCTCATGATATTAGTTGCATATCCATTAGGGAAGTACAAGTTGTTCACAATCCATTGGAGAATTTCCTTCCTTTGGGGCATTGAAGGGGTGAAAGGGGCTGGTGGCTTCTTCCAAGAATTACCTTTTGCACGAGGCACCAAATTTAATTTTGGCCTGTTGCATAGTTTGGCTTGATCGATCCTAGCCTGAATGTTATCCTTTGACTTCTCGGTGTCGAGGAGCGTGCCGAGTAAGGCCTCCGCAATATTCTTTTCAGTGTGCATTACATCAATGTTGTGTGGAAGTAGAAGATCTTTAAAGTAAGGGAGCCTCCATAAGCTTGGAATGTGAGTCCACTGGTGTGTCTCTCCATATCCCACAAAACCTTTCCCATCGAGCTTTTCCTCGAGAGCATCTAACTCATCCTTAAGCTGGGCACCAGCCATAATAGGTGGTGGCGGGTCATCAACAATAACACCTTTTTGGAAGTGCATAGCGTCTTGCCTGTATGGGTGATCAAGACGAAGGAACTGCCAATGTTGGTCAAAGCATACATACTTGTGACCCTTAGCCAGCCAAATGAAAGTCACACGTTGTCGACACACTGGGCAAGGCCACTTCCCCTTTACACACCAACCACAAAATATCGCACGTGCCGGTAGGTCATGTTGCGATGTGTGGTACCATATATGCATATTGAAGTGCTTCTTTGACACGGCATCGTATGTCCGGACCCCGTTGTTCCAAGCAACAAGTAAGTCGTCCACCAATGGCTCCATATACACACTCATATGCTTCCCGGGATAGTTAGGACCTGGAATTATCAACGTCAGGAACATGTGATGTCGTTGCATGCAAAAGCCAGGGGGAAGATTCAGGGGGATAACATATACTGGCCAACAACTGTATATGGCAGCCATCAAACCATATGGATTGAACCCGTCGGTTGTTATCCCAACAGCTACACTCTTCCAGTCATCTGTTTTCTTATGAATTTCAACAAATTTCTTCCATGCTTCACCATCCCGTGGATGTTGCATCTTTTTGTATTGTACATCTTCCCTTCGGCGGCCCATCTCATATATTGGGCAGTTTCCTCGGTCATATAAAGCCTCTGGATCCTTTCTGTGAATGAAAGATATCGAAGGATATTGACGGCAATTGTGAGCTGCCTCTTGCTACCATCATCATCTATTACCTCAATATACCTAGAGGATTTGCACTTGGCACAATAATTCGTATCTTTATGTTCATTTCTAAATAACATGCATCCGTTTGGACAAGCATGTATTTGCTCATACGACATCTTAAGTGAACCGAGGATTTTGTTCGACTCGTACATGTTCTTTGGCAATATATTTTCTTTAGGCAACAGGCTAGCAATAACTGACAATAACTCATTGAAGCAAATTATGCTCATGTTATGGTTTGCCTTCAGGGCCATTAGGCGTGCAATGCCATCTAGTTGAGTAACCTCTGTATGGGCGTGAAGGGGTTTTTGTGCCGCAAACAAAGCTGCATGATACTCTTCAGGGCTTTCCGGCGGCTCCTCGTAGTTCGGGTCCTCCTGCGGATCCGCACGGCGGATGTCATCTAACAGGTTTTCAATCCGAGTATCATATTCGCCGGTGCGTTGTCGCACCACCTCCGCCCTGGACTGTTCTGTCTCACCGTGAAAGATCCACCGGTAATAGCCTGGCGTAAACCCATATTTGCCTAAGTGTTTACTCATAGTAATCTTATCTCTTTCAGTCTGGTTATCACACTCCATGCATGGGCACCAAATTCCATGAACTGGCGTTTCTCCAGCAAATACTAATTCCAGGAAATCATTGGTCCTCGACCTCCACTCAGGGGTCATACCCTCCATGCTGGGATGTCCGGTGTACATCCACTCACGTTCTTCCATCCTCTGATATAAAGTGAAACACACACATAATTTTTTTATGTAACAAGTGGTTCCATCAAGTTTTACGACATGCACTGAGCTATGTAATATGTAAAGATAGGTCCTAATCCCACCCGAGAATGTGTAGGCTGGGTCCGCTTTCATGACGTACTCCGACCCAAGACAAAATTTTGGCAGCACCTCCCCACTGTTCTCCAAATACACGTCTCAGCAATAAGCCAAGAGGATGTGTATCTAGAGAACAACAAGGAGACACTGTCGAAATTCTGTCTCGGATCTAAGTACATCATGAAAACGACCCGCCTATACATCCTCGGTTTGTCCATGGAAAACGTGGACAATTCGAAAGAGTTGAGGTTATAAATATGCAAAGACTTGCATGTTTATAGATACAACCCTTCCGAACGGGAGACACCTAGGTTACGCGACTATTTAGGTGATCTACAAATAATGAAAACCTACACATGAACGGGAAGAGATTACCCTTGAAGCGTGCAACGGAATTCACTCTCTCTATTGTCAAAATAGATGCATGCCCTGCATGAAAGAACGACGTTGTGTCAATCATATGTCAAACACACAAACATCAATAACACTCACTCACACACCCCCCACACACAAACACACTCACATATCCATACACACACATCACACACTCACTCACACATGCACACACACACACATCAATAGCACCCCTCTCCCACACACACACACTCACATACACCATTCATTATATATGCACATACACACCTAAATATAAAAAAACCATTCATTATATATGCACACATACACCAACATCACTCACTGACACACACACATACAAAGCACACACTCACACACATTATTCACTATGCATATATATACACCTTTTGTTGTAATGGAGAGGGGGGAACCCCTTTTATTTCAAAAAAACGAGATTGAGTAGGGGCTCACCAACGGGGCAAGGGGGCGGCGGGGGAGGTGGATGCCGGACGAGGTAGAGCTCAGTGGAGGGGATGCCGCTCCGATGGTGCTCGGTGAAGCTTGGCCGAGATGGTGGCGGTGGACGAGCTCGGTGGAGGTGGCGGTGGGGGGCTCGGTGGAGGTGGAGGGGTCGGGGGAGGCACTCCCGGTGGCGGCGGCGGCGGCAGAGCTCGCCGGATGGGGAGGCGGCACTAAGGGACGGCGGCGGACAGAGGGGGCGGGGGCGAGAGAAACAGAGAGAGAAGAGAGGAGTGAGCGCGCGTGAGGGGGAAATTTTGCATAAGTCCCCGCGGGAAACATTTCCGAGAGCCAACTTTTAACGACACTCGGTAAAAGTCTTAACCTAGATCTCCGGGGCTTTTCCGAGAGCCGCACTGACAGAATTTACTGAGGGTCGTCCAGCAGCACTCGGCAATGGCCGCATTTTCCGAGAGGAACTCTCGGTAAAGCATCCTTGTTGTGCATTCTCCATAATATGTATTATACTTTTTTTGTTGTTTTCTTCCATGCTTGGCAAACAACCTTAGCACATCATAATTACCGTCTTGTGTTTTCTTTTTCAAATGATGGGCCTCGCCCGGTTCTAGAGACCGGCACCCCTCTGGTGGCCCCGACAGTTTAGGGCGTTGATCGGCACCGAGAGGGTGTAGTCCACGGTGAATAACTGCTTCGCCGTGTTAGTGCATGTCATCGCAAGATGACAGACCAAGTCTAGGCCAAAGCCACAGCAAGATCCCATCCGTGTAGACCAAGTCTACTACGGCGTCATCGCCGTCCGTGAGGGGGGCCACACCCCGGAGACGCGTGCCGCCTCTTCGGACATGCCACCACACCGTACGTCATGTATGAGGGCCCGGTGCGATGCTCCAGTGGCATTGCTACCCCACCCCCATGGCCCCCGTCCCGCCTAACCCTGTAGCGTTTGACCACGGGATCTAGCCCTTTGACTTTGCACGGGCGGGCTTTAACCAGTGGAACTCTCCACCCGGTTGTGTTAGGTCAGCCCATAGGAACAATTTGGAGCAACATCCGGGCCAAAGCCACAGCAAGACCCCATCCGTGTAGACCCGACGCGTCCGTTTCCCCCCTCCAGGTGTCGGCGGCGGCGCCGTCCGTGAGGGGGGCACACCCCGGAGACGCGTGTCGGGCGTTTGCAACCACCACAACACTTCCAGACTTGTGACAGGCCGCCTACGCAAGATTTGGCGGCATGTGCTAGCCCCCGGAGGCCGCCGGCCACAGTCGTAGACACGCGAAGAGCAATCCACGGAGAGGGAAGTTTATCAGATAATTCTCCATCACCAAAAATTATGAAAAATTACCATCAGTCCTATAGCACATGTGCCCACTTCGTGTAAAAAACTCATGATTTTATCGTGCTCCGAGTATTTAATAATATTCACACCGCATCGTTACCGCAGAACGTCTACTACTGTGTCATCGCCGTCCGTGAGGGGGGCCACACCCCGGAGACGCATGCCGCCTCTTCGGACATGCCACCACACCGTACGGCATGTATGAGGGCCCGGTGCGATGCTCCGATGGCATTGCTACCCCCCCCCAAGGGCCCCCGTCCCGCCTAACCCTATAGCGTTTGACCACGGGATCTAGCCCTTTGACTTTGCACGGACGGGCTTTGACCAGTGGAACTCTCCACCCGGTTGTGTTAGGTCAGCCCATCGGAACACTTTGGAGCAACATCCGGCCCAAAGCCACAGCAAGATCCCATTCGTGTAGACCCGACGCGTCCGTTTCCCCCCTCCAGGTGTCGGCGGCGGCGCCGTCCGTGAGGGGGGCACACCCCGGAGACGCGTGTGGGGCGTTTGCAACCACCACAACACTTCCAGACTTGTGAGAGGCCGCCTACGCAAGATTTGGCGGCATGTGCTAGCCCCCGGAGGCCGCCGGCCACAGTCGTAGACACGCGAAGAGCAATCCACGGAGAGGGAAGTTTATCAGATAATTCTCCATCACCAAAAATTATGAAAAATTACCATCAGTCCTATAGCACATGTGCCCACTTCGTGTAAAAAACTCATGATTTTATCGTGCTCCGAGTATTTAATAATATTCACACCGCATCGTTACCGCAGAACGTCTACTACTGTGTCATCGCCGTCCGTGAGGGGGGCCACACCCCGGAGACGCATGCCGCCTCTTCGGACATGCCACCACACCGTACGGCATGTATGAGGGCCCGGTGCGATGCTCCGATGGCATTGCTACCCCCCCCCAAGGGCCCCCGTCCCGCCTAACCCTATAGCGTTTGACCACGGGATCTAGCCCTTTGACTTTGCACGGACGGGCTTTGACCAGTGGAACTCTCCACCCGGTTGTGTTAGGTCAGCCCATCGGAACACTTTGGAGCAACATCCGGCCCAAAGCCACAGCAAGATCCCATTCGTGTAGACCCGACGCGTCCGTTTCCCCCCTCCAGGTGTCGGCGGCGGCGCCGTCCGTGAGGGGGGCACACCCCGGAGACGCGTGTGGGGCGTTTGCAACCACCACAACACTTCCAGACTTGTGAGAGGCCGCCTACGCAAGATTTGGCGGCATGTGCTAGCCCCCGGAGGCCGCCGGCCACAGTCGTAGACACGCGAAGAGCAATCCGCGAAGAGGGAAGTTTATCAGATACTTCTCCATCACCAAAAATTATGAAAAATTACCATCAGTCCTATAGCAGATGTGCCCACGTCGTGTAAAAAACTCATGATTTTATCGCGCTCTGAGTATTTAATAATATTCACACCGCATTGTTACCGCAGAACGTCTACTACTGTGTCATCGCCGTCCGTGAGGGCGGCCACACCCCGGAGACGCATGCCGCCTCTTCGGACATGCCAACACACCGTACGGCATGTATGAGGGCCCGGTGCGATGCTCTGGTGGCATTCCTACCCCCCCCCCCCCCCAGGGCCCCCGTCCCGCCTAACCCTGTAGCGTTTGACCACGGACTCTAGCCCTTTGACTTTGCACGGACGGGCTTTGACCAGTGGAACTCTCCACCCGGTTGTGTTAGGTCAACCCATCGGAACACTTTGGAGCAACATCCGGGCCAAAGCCACAGCAAGACCCCATTCGTGTAGACCCGACGCGTCTGTTTCCCCCCTCCAGGTGCCGGCGGCGGCGCCGTCCGTGAGGGGGGCACACCCCGGAGACGCGGGCCGGGCGTTTGCAACCGCCACAACACTTCCAGACTTGTGAGAGACCACCTACGCAAGATTTGGCGGCATGTGCTAGCCCCCGGAGGCCGCCGGCCACAGTCGTAGACACGCGAAAGAGAAATCCGCGGAGAGGGAAGTTTATCAGATACTTCTCCATCACCAAAAATTATGAAAAATTACCATAAGTCCTATAGCACATGTGCCCACGTCGTGTAAAAAACTCATGATTTTATCGCGCTCCGAGTATTTAATAACATTCACGCCGCATCGTTACCGCAGAACGTCTACTACTGTGTCATCGCCGTCCGTGAGGGGGGGCACACCCCGGAGATGCGTGCCGCCTCTTTGGACATGCCACCACACCGTACAGCATGTATGAGGGCCCGGTGCGATGCTCTAGTGGCATTGCTACCCCCCCCCCCCAGGGCCCCCGTCCCGCCTAACCCTGTAGCGTTTGACCACGGGATCTAGCCCTTTGACTTTGCACGGACGGGCTTTGACCAGTGGAACTCTCCACCCGGTTGTGTTAGGTCAGTCCATAGGAACACTTTGGAGCAACATCCGGGCCAAAGCCACAGCAAGACCCCATCCGTGTAGACCCGATGCGTCCGTTTCCCCCCTACAGGTGCCGGCGGCGGCGCCGTCCGTGAGGGGGGCACACCCCGGAGATGCATGCCGGGCATTTGCAACCACCACAGCACTTCCAGACTTGTGAGAGACCGCCTACGAAAGGTTTGGCGGCATGTGCTAGCAGCGGAGGCCGCCGGCCACAGCCGTAGACACGCGAAGAGCAATCCGCGGAGAGGGAAGTTTATCAGATACTTCTCCATCACCAAAAATTATGAAAAATTACCATCAGTCCTATAGCACATGTGCCGACGTCATGTAAAAAACTCATGATTTTATCACGCTCCGAGTATTTAATAATATTCACGCCGCATTGTTACCGCAGAACGTCTACTACCGTGTCATCGTCGTCCGTGAGGGGGGCCACACCCCGGAGACGCGTGCCGCCTCTTCAGACATGCCACCACACTGTACGGCATGTATGAGGGCCCGGTATGATGCCCCGGTGGCATTGCTACCCCCTAGGGCCCCCGTCCCGCCTAACCCTGTAGCGTGTGACCACGGGATCTAGCGCTTTGACTTTGCACGGACGGGCTTTGACCAGTGGAACTCTCCACCCGGTTGTGTTAGGTCAGCCCATCGGAACACTTTGGAGCAACATCCGGGCCAAAACAACAGCAAGACCCCATCCATGTAGACCCGACGCGTCCGTTTCCCTCCTACAGGTGCCGGCGGCGGCGCCGTCCGTGAGGGGGGGCACACCCCGGAGACGCGGGCCGGGCATTTGCAACCGCCACAACACTTTTAGACTTGTGAGAGACCGCCTACGCAAGATTTGGCGGCATGTGCTAGCCCCCGGAGGCCGCCGGCCACAATCGTAGACTCGCGAAGAGCAATCCGCGGAGAGGGAAGTTTATCAGATACTACTCCAGCACCAAAAATATGAAAAATTACCATCAGTCCTATAGCACATGTGCCCACATCGTGTGAAAAACTCATGATTTTATTGCGCTCTGAGTATTTAATAATATTCACGCCGCATCATTACCGTAGAACGTCTACTACTGTGTCATCGCCGTTCGTGAGGGGGGCCACACCCCGGAGACGCATGCCGCCACTTCGGACATGCCACCACACCGTACGACATGTATGAGGTCCCGGTGCGATGCTCCCGTGGCATTGCTACCCCCCAGGGCCCCCGTCCCGCCTAACCCTATAGCGTTTGACCACGAGATCTAGCCCTTTGACTTTGCACGGACGGGCTTTGACTAGTGGAACTCTCCACCCGGTTGTGTTAGGTCAGCCCATCGGAACACTTTGGAGCAACATCCGGGCCAAAGCCACAGCAAGACCCCATCCGTGTAGACCCGACGCGTCCGTTTCCCACCTCCAGGTGCTGGCGGCGGCGCCATCCGTGAGGGGGGGCACACCCCGGAGACGCAGGCAGGGCGTTTGCAACCGCCACAACACTTCCAGACTTGTGAGAGACCGCCTACGCAAGATTTGGTGGCATGTGCTAGCCCCCGGAGGCCGCCGGCCACAGTCGTAGACACGCGAAGAGCAATCCGCGGAGAGGGAAGTTTATCAGATACTTCTCCATCACCAAAAATTATGAAAAATTACCATCAGTCCTATAGCACATGTGCCCACGTCGTGTAAAAAACTCATGATTTTATCGCGCTCCGAGCATTTAATAATATTCACGCCGCATCGTTACCGCAGAACGTCTACTACTGTGTCATCGCCGGCCGTGAGGGGGGCCACACCCCGGAGACGCGTGCCGCCTCTTCGGACATGCCACCACACCATACGACATGTATCAGGGCCCAGTGCGATGCTCCGGTGGCATTGCTACCCCACCCCCCCCCCCCAGGGCCCCCGTCCCGCCTAACCCTGTAGCGTTTGACCATGGGATCTAGCCCTTTGACTTTGCACGGACGGGCTTTGACCAGTGGAACTCTCCACCCAGTTGTGTTAGGTCAGCCCATCGAAACACTTTGGAGCAACATCCGGGCCAAAGCCACAACAAGACCCCATCCGTGTAGACCCGACGCGTCCGTTTCCCCCCTCCAGGTGCCGGCGGCGACGCCGTCCGTGAGGGGGGGCACACCCCGGAGACTCGGGCCGGGCGTTTTCAACCGACACAACACTTCCAGACTTGTGAGAGACCGCCTACGCAAGATTTGGCGGCATGTGCTAGCCCCCGGAGGCCGCCGGCCACAGTCGTAGACACGCGAAGAGCAATCCGCGGAGAGGGAAGTTTATCAGATACTTCTCCATCACCAAAAATTATGAAAAATTACCATCAGTCCTATAGCACATGTTCCCACGTCGTGTAAAAAACTCATGATTTTATCGCGCTCCGAGTATTTAATAATATTCACGCCGCATCATTACCGCAGAACGTCTACTACTGTGTCATCGCCATCCGTGAGGGGGGCCACACCCCAGAGACGCGTGCCGCCTCTTCGGACATGCCACCACACCGTACGGCATGTATGAGGGCCCGGTACGATGCTCCGGTGGCATTGCTACCCCCCAGGGCCCCCGTCCCGCCTAACCCTGTAGCGTGTGACCACGGGATCTAGCGCTTTCACTTTGCACGGACGGGCTTTGACTAGTGGAACTCTCCACCCGGTTGTGTTAGGTCAGCCCATCGGAACACTTTGGAGCAACATCCGGGACAAAACAACAGCAAGACCCCATCCGTGTAGACCCGACGCGTCCGTTTCCCCCCTCCAGGTGCCGGCTGCGGCGCCGTCCGTGAGGGGGGTACACCCCGGAGACGCGGGCCGGGCGTTTGCAACCGACACAACACTTCCAGACTTGTGAGAGACCGCCTACGCAAGATTTGGCGGCATGTGCTAGCCCCCGGAGGCCGCCGGCCACAATCGTAGACACGCGAAGAGCAATCCGCGGAGAGGGAAGTTTATCAGATACTACTCCAGCACCAAAAATATGAAAAATTACCATCAGTCCTATAGCACATGTGCCCACATCGTGTAAAAAACTCATGATTTTATTGCGCTCTGAGTATTTAATAATATTCACGCCGCATCGTTACCGCAGAACGTCTACTACTGTGTCATCGCCGTTCGTGAGGGGGGCCACACCCCGGAGACGCATGCCGCCTCTTCGGACATGCCACCACACCGTACGACATGCATGAGGTCCCGGTGCGATGCTCCCGTGGCATTGCTACCCCCCAGGGCCCCCGTCCCGCCTAACCCTGTAGCGTTTGACCACGAGATCTAGCCCTTTGACTTTGCACGGACGGGCTTTGACTAGTGGAACTCTCCACCCGGTTGTGTTAGGTCAGCCCATCGGAACACTTTGGAGCAACATCCGGGCCAAAGCCACAGCAAGACCCCATCCGTGTAGACCCGACGCGTCCGTTTCCCCCCTCCAGGTGCCGGCGGCGGCGCCGTCCGTGAGGGGGGGCACACCCCGGAGACGCGGGCCGGGCGTTTGCAACCACCACAACACTTCCAGACTTGTGAGAGACCGCCTACGCAAGATTTGGCGGCATGTGCTAGCCCCCGGAGGCCGCCGGCCACAGTCGTAGACACGCGAAGAGCAATCCGCGGAGAGGGAAGTTTATCAGATACTTCTCCATCACCAAATTTTTTGACAAATTACCATCAGTCCTATAGCACATGTGCCCACGTCGTGTAAAAAACTCATGATTTTATCGCGCTCCGAGCATTTAATAATATTCACGCCGCATCGTTACCGCAGAACGTCTACTACTGTGTGATCGCCGTCCGTGAGGGGGGCCACACCCCGGAGACGCGTGCCGCCTCTTCGGACATGCCACCACACCGTACGACATGTATCAGGGCCCGGTGCGATGCTCCGGTGGCATTGCTACCCCACCCCCCCAGGGCCCCCGTCCCGCCTAACCCTGTAGCGTTTGACCACGGGATCTAGCCCTTTGACTTTGCACGGACGGGCTTTGACCAGTGGAACTCTCCACCCGGTTGTGTTAGGTCAGCCCATCGAAACACTTTGGAGCAACATCCGGGCCAAAGCCACAACAAGACCCCATCCGTGTAGACCCGACGCGTCCGTTTCCCCCCTCCAGGTGCCGGCGGCGACGCCGTCCGTGAGGGGGGCACACCCCGGAGACGCGGGCCGGGCGTTTGCAACCGACACAACACTTCCAGACTTGTGAGAGACCGCCTACGCAAGATTTGGCGGCATGTGCTAGCCCCCGGAGGCCGCCGGCCACAGTCGTAGACACGCGAAGAGCAATCCGCGGAGAGGGAAGTTTATCAGATACTTCTCCATCACCAAAAATTATGAAAAATTACCATCAGTCCTATAGCACATGTTCCCACGTCGTGTAAAAAACTCATGATTTTATCGCGCTTCGAGTATTTAATAATATTCACGCCGCATCGTTACCGCAGAACGTCTACTACTGTGTCATCGCCATCCGTGAGGGGGGCCACACCCCAGAGACGCGTGCCGCCTCTTCGGACATGCCACCACACTGTACGGCATGTATGAGGGCCCGGTGCGATGCTCCAGTGGCATTGCTACCCCCCACGGTCAACAACTGCTTCTTCTCATGTTTTTTACTTTACACTCTTTAAAGTTGAGTTTTGAAAAAAAATCATCAAAAGTCATGGAATTTATAAACTTTGGTCGTAAAATCATATGAAATATGAGATACAAAAAAGATAGTGCAAAACAAAGACAAAAAGAGAAGGGAAAAAAATATTAGAGCAGTACTTACCGAGGGTCGACTATCGGCCCTCGGGAATGTCTACGTTTTCCGAGGGTGACTCTTGGTAAAGCATCTAACCTAGATCTAGGGGGACGTATTTTCCGAGAGCTCCTCTCGGTAAATCATCTAACCTAGATCTAGAGTTGATTTCTTTTCCGAGGGCCGCACCGACAAGCACTCGGCAAATGTGACATCGACTACTTAAGCATATCTCCCCCCTGTTGTTTCTTCTCTCAGCTCCCCACCGACCGGCGCCCCTTCTCCTCTGCTCCCCACCGACCGGCGCCCCTCCACCGACCGGTGCCCCTCCACCGCCGCCCCCCACACCACACCGAGCTCCTCCCTCCAGTGAGCCCCCCTCCTCCTCTCCATGTGTGTATAGATAGATGGATTGATAGATGGATGGATTGATAGATGGATGCATAGATAGATGGATGGATTGATAGATGGATGCATAGATAGATGGATGGATTGATAGATGGGTGCATTGATAGATGGATGGATGCCATGTAGATACATTTTTTTTCAAAAGAAAAAATGTAGATAATTGTTGATAATGTTGTATGCATGGATGCTATGTGCGGATGTGACCGATGAGATACGTGAGATAGTGTCGATGAGAGTTGTTCTTGGAGGAAGAAAAACCAACTTTTGAGCGATGACGGTTGATTTGTGTGAGCTCCTCATGTTATATCTTGATAACGCGCGAGGGGCTCACCCGGCTCAACCATCATCAAAAGTTGAAATACCCGTGAGAGAGTGTCCACCATATATACCACCACCAGCGAGAGTGTGCATCGTATATACGTGAGAGAGTGTTGATGAGAGTTGTTCTTGGAGGAAGAACAATCAACTTTTGAGCGATGACGGTTGACCTGTGTGAGCTCCTCATGTTATATCTTGATAACGCACGAGGGGCTCACCCAGCTCAACCATCACCGAAAGTTGAAATACCCGTGAGAGAGTGTCCACCATATATACCACCACCAGCGAGAGTGTCCACCGTATATACGCGAGAGAGTGTCGTTGAGAAGATGCCATATGCTTTCTTGTAGCAAACATTTTCGCTCCGACCACTACATTTTTCCATATCCAAATCCTTGCTTGCGTGGATGGTGAGAAGATGCCATATGCTTTCTTGTAGCAAACATTTTCTTGCGTGGATGGTGAGAAGCAGAAGGCGATCAAAGGCATCGTGAAATCTGCCCGAAAGATACTCTCTGACACCAAGCACACGCTGCGGTACAAAGCCGTGATGCAGTGTCGGCCGCTCGATGAGAAGGGAGAGAAGATGACAAGGAAGACTGCTTGCCAGACCAACTTGTCACGAGAAGAATACCTGTCAGTGGTAAGTGACTACATCGGTTGCTAGTACTTTGATTCATCCCTCTTGTTCCTCAATTATTCGATTTTGTCTGACTAGGTGAAGGAACCCTGGATGAAGGAGGATTGTTGGGAGGCCTTGGTTGACATGTGGTGTGACCCAGCATGGCAGGCGCAGCATGTGGAGAAGGGAAACGAACGAGCCAAAATGCCAGGCCCGGCTCATGTCCAGGGGAGCCGGAACCTAACCGCTCTCAAGCAACACATGGTATGTGGATTAAGATGTTAACTTTTTCGCACGGTGCATCTTGGTTCATTCAACTTGATGGTTAATTTTGCAGGAGGCTAAGGCTGGTCGCGTGGTCCACATCCTGGAAACCTGGAGAGAAGGCCACAAGGGGAAGGATGGCGCCGAGTTCTGCAGCGAGTCGGCGGAGGAGAAGTGGGGGACCTTCAAAGAGGTCTTCCAGGAGGTGCACGGGCAGGAAGCCGAACCTACGTCCAAGCCCCTTGATCCTGAGCTTCTCATCATTGCTGGCGAGGGGAAGGGCCATGGCCGCCACCTCCTTTGCAACGGGGCGATCGCCACCTCCTCGCATCGCAAGCTGCACGAGATACGCGCGTTGAGCACCAGCTCAACTCCGTCCATACGGAGTCGCCCAACCGCCGCATCACGTGAGATAGCGCGTCTCAAGGTTAGCATCCTAACCTTTCATTTATGTCCATGCCTCGAAATAGCACCGTTCCAACCTATATGAGCCTAATGCCATGTTACAGGATTTAATGGCGCAGCGGGCTGTTGAAGAGGAGCAAAGGCGGCAGGCTGAGCAGAAGTCCAGAGAAAAGGAACGGGAAGACACGAACAATAGGTTGAAGCTGCTTGAGGATCAACTACAGGTAGAACATTATCTAAACTAGAGTAGAAGATTCATTACATATGGACGAACCACCCTCACGTGACCCTCATCTTATAGGTTCTTATGCAATCTCGAAGCAGTGCAAGTGATGCCCCTCCTCCTCCTCCGGAATGTTAACCCGATGGCCTCTCCTCCTCAAGATGGTCTATATATGAACAAGTGTACTTCTATTGTGACGTGCACGTGTTTTGCAAGTAGTGACAATATGTATGAATTTGCGACTTGTGTGTGACGTCTACTAGGATAATACATTTGACTTGTGTGTGACAATATGTGGACTATCCCTAATTATGCCTATATATGTGTGGACTAGATCAAATTATGCCTATATATGATCAAATTATGCCTATATATGTGTGGACTAGATCAAATTATGCCTATATATGATCAAATTGCACTGCAGTTGTTTTTATCTACAGGGATCAGAAAAGAAATAGCTTGACAGCAGAATGGATGGGAAAGATTTCCGAGAGCAACACTCGAAAAACGATATACTACCGCGAGCTCCTCTCGAAAACATGGTCGTCTGGGACACTACTGTTGTGCCACAACTTTTCCGAGAGCAGCTCTCGGAAAAGAAGGCGAGCATTGCCGAGCATAGCTCTCGGCAAAGCTATGTAAAGTGTCAGCCCCCATGTGGGCCATGCTGTCGTACTGGTTAGAAGGATTGCCGAGAGCAGCTCTCGGCAAAGATATCGTCATTTTTTTTCAAAAATATTTAGCAAGTTATTTAAAACTTTTACTGATAAATGTGACCAGTGGGACCACATGTCAGTTAGAAAGAACACACACGCAAAAAAAAAATAGGATGTTGCATATGCTTTGCCGAGGGTGACGCTCGGCAAAGTACGCAGTAACTGACGGAGCCGTCTGTTGCGGACGGGCATGCCACGTGGCTCCTCTTTGCCGTGAGCGGCTCTCGGCGTCTGCAACTTTGCCGTGCGGTGCCTCTTTGTCGTGAGGCAGTGACGGCAAAGATGTCAGTTTGCCGTGACGGTGGGTTTGCTGAGAGTGCCACTCGGCAAATCTTGCTTTGCCGAGTGTCCGTATTTTAGCACTCGGTGAAGAGCATTACACCCGGCGTATATGACTTCTGCATGCTGTTCAAAATAGGTGAAGACGACAAAATTCAGCGAACTACCATGTCAATCAGTCAACAAAACAGCAGATACACTACCATGTGGAAACCACATATAAATATAGATATAGTAAAGGCAAAATTCTGTAAGTAAGACAAGCCCCTCACCGAAATACTGCACCCTCGTGATGGTCTCGAGCACGAAGAACTTGGCATAGTCGCGGTCACAGTACAATGCATCGAGTATCAGGATGACCGTATCCTATGGACATACCAAGATGTAAGATAACCACATGTTCAGCTGGACACCAAATTAAGAACTTGGAAGTGGGTCGTTGAATTAGCCAAAGTAGTAATGATATGGCAACACCGATTTTGATAATGACTATGCGGACTGAAATGATAGCAGCATAGAACATTAGTATTGCTATTGGATATCTCATAAGATATATAGCATGGTATTTGGGGGGATTAACAGAATGGGAATGTGTCAAAAAATAAAGAGTATATATATGATACACTTAAGTTCATCTTCAGAAAATATACATCAGTACAAAGTATCATTTGAATCCGGAAGAACTAATGCACATTTATACACCTCTGAATCCGGCAGAACTAATACAACAATACATAGTACCTCTGTAGTTTCCATGCCAAATTTTGAGTGGTCAAACAATTAAAAGGCAAGATCATGAGAACAACATCAGTTTCAAAGACATTATAATTCGTCCTGGTAACAAATATTCCTTCATCTACTCAATTGTAGATACCTGGGAGTAACAAAACTGCACTAACTTGCCAATAATGTTTTATTTGTGCTTCGCAAGGACCAACTCCTAAACTGAACACACAAAACTGTGAGCACATCTGCAATTTGTAGAAGAGAAAGGTGCAACGCTCAAAAAAACTATCAAACTAACAGATCCATCAATCAATTATGCACTTCTTACATCTATCATGGGCAATCTCAGAGTTTTGGGTAGACTTCGCAAACTGACAATTATGCAGGATTGAACTTTAACCTGGACACATAGGGCGAAGACATCAGCAAATCGACCAATCAAAACTTAGAAGCAACCATGCCAAATTATGGTTCCACCCTACAAGCTGCAACCCAATAGAATGACCTGAAAAGCATAAGAGTACAGATGCAAAGCTAAGCAAACTACATCCATACTACTTCCTGAAAAGTGGGAACAACGGAAGGGATAAGGCCCAATAGAGAAAACATCATATTTCAGGACACACCTATCTTGCCTGTTCGATTCAAGGGTAGGGGAAAGATGAAGGGGATGGCGCCCGACAGAAGCCGCGGCCGGGGTGTTGGCGGTCTGGCCGAGCTGTCTTCCTACCTGATCCCTGCCTCCTACCCCTGTAGACGACCTTCTCCGCTCCTCTTTTGTTTTCTTCTCGAGAAAGATCAAAATTGTTGGAAAACCTCTCTTGACGAAATTTAAACATCACGCCCAACCGAATAAAACAGAATCCAACCTAATATGCGGAAGGTTTGAGAAAGATATATCACCTCATCCTCCTGGACGGACACACGAGAACAAGAACCGGAGGCGGTGGTTGTCGTTGCGGCAGTGGCGGCTTCCATCTTGACCCCGTTTGCCACGGCGAACGCCATATTGATTGGTCTCGACGACGATGGGCGGCGAAGCCGGCGATGGCCGAGGAAGACGAGACGACAGGAGCAGGGGCAAGAGCGCCTGCCTGCGGTGGTGGGGTGGGAAGAGCAGCGCAGAATGGGTGTGATCCCGTCCTCCGCGGGCTTGCGCGACCACCATCGCCCGCCGGCTCTCCAGATCGCGCCCGGCCGTCCCGCCGCCAGATCGGCACGTCACAGGAGTGGGCACGGCGGCCATCACAGGCAGAGCAGAGCGGAGACCGCGGGCGAAGCAGGGCGAGCTGAGTTGCTGGCGGCGGTGGCGTTTTGGGGGAGAGGAGAGGAGAGAAATTGTGTGTGGAGGAAGAGCAACGAAATTGCTTTGCGTACAACTGATTACATCCGATTTGCATACAGTATGTTGATCCTACGTCTGTTCTTAAAGAAGTGACTTGATCCTAGGGTGACTGACTAATGTCGTACATCATCGGATGAAAAGTTGTCGTACGTGTAGCACTCATATAGGGACGACAAGTTTCTGGCTGATCCGCACACGATGGGGCGAATCAGCCATTAGATTGCAGCATATTACTAATCACTGCCATTGGAAGCATGCATCGTCCTTGAATCGTTCACAGACCATCGTGTGCACAGCCCTTTCGTAATTTTTTTGTGACCGGAGGGAGTATTATTTAAATGGAAAACATGCTCATAATCCAGAACGTCAACTTCAGGACATAGAGCATGTTTTGTATTACACTAAAAATGTACCATGTGTGTTGCTACAACAATTGGTTCCGATATATTTCACTGAGACTTTTTTTGTTATGAAACATGAATAGTTGGATCAATAATATGAGAACTAAAACTGAATATAATATAATTTTTATTTAGTTTTTGTATTTTTATAAATATTTATTGAATTTAACTAGCATGCATGGTTGCATGTTTAGGCGGGCCTTTTCTCATGCACTGTGGGCTGTTGAGGTGACAGGGTTGCATAAGAAATAGTTTAGTGGTGATTGCCTATTTAGTTATGTAGGATTATGGTACAAGTCTGATACTCGACATGTGTAGAAAATAACGACATCCATATTTTTTTCAGGTTTTTATTAATCGGGATAGGACTTGGCAGTGGGGCAGGAGTTATTCTTTTTATTCTCGCTGTATTCTTCATGATGCAAAAGATTAAACATCAGAGGGCCAAAAAGTTGAGACATAAATGTTTTGAGCAAAATCGTGGACAATTATTGCAACAACTGGTAGCTCAAAGAGCTGATATTGCAGAGAGAATGATCATAACAATGGAAGAGCTCGAGAAGGCAACAAACAATTTTGATAAATCCCGAGAACTTGGTGGGGGAGGGCATGGTACTGTTTACAAAGGGATTTTATCAGATCTACATGTCGTAGCCATCAAGAAACCAAATGTGGTGGTTCAGAAAGAGATTGATGAGTTTATCAACGAGGTTGCTATCTTGTCACAAGTCAACCATAGAATGTGGTAAAACTCTATGGTTGTTGTCTTGAAACGGAAGTTCCAATGTTGGTTTATGAATTTGTATCCAATGGGACCCTTTATGATCATCTTCGTTTAAGGTCGCTATCATGGGGAAATAGGCTACGTATAGCAGTTGAAACAGCCAAATCTCTTGCTTATCTTCACTCGTCTGTTTCGATACCTATAATCCATAGAGATATCAAGTCCGTTAATATACTTTTGGATGATACTCTAACAGCAAAGGTAGCAGACTTTGGAGCTTCAAGGTACATTCCAGTGGAGCAATCAGGGGTAACAACAATGGTGCAAGGTACAGTAGGATATTTAGATCCTATGTACTTCTACACATCGCGTCTCACAGATAAGAGTGACGTTTATAGCTTCGGTGTCATTCTTGTGGAACTATTGACTCGAAAGAAGCCCTTCTCATACATGTCTTCTGAAGGTGATAGTCTTGTTGCAAATTTTGTTACCCTGCTTGCGGAATGCAGTTTATTGTAGATATTAGATCCACGAGTGATCGAAGAAGGCGGGATAAAAGTTGAAGAAGTTGCCAAGCTTGCTGTAACATGTGTGAAATTAAACGGAGAGGATCGTCCAACCATGAGGCTAGTGGAAATGACACTAGATGGCCTTCAAACATCCATGGATCACGTTGCAGATGGTCAAGTGGTCGGGGAATTTGAGAAGGGTGACATTGGAATAAATCCACCATCAATAAATAGTGTCGAAAGAAACAATGATGATTCAACAAGACAATACAGCTTAGAAGAAGAGTTTATGTTATCCGCAAGGTACCCTCGATAGGTCTGCTTAAACTTGTTTTTAGAACATGTAGTTTACATAATTAATTCCCAAGGATTTGTGTGCATTATTTTGCATGATCGTTGTTTTCTATGTAACAATAATGTGCAATGCCACAAAGGGAAATTATTTGTGAAGCATGCCCATGAGGACATAAAAGCATTATTTGTAGATCCATGCATTTTGTAGGGAATGCAATTTGTTGCTTTTTTAGATTGACCTGTAGCTTTATTCAAGGTCGATAAAATTGAAGGTACAACGGTTAGGACCATAGATCCAAGAAATTAAAAAAAACTCCTATACCTAAGAATTACAATGAAATTTACAAAATCATCTTCTCCATGGCATTAATATTTGCAACGTCATGTAAAAAAATATTTGCAACGTGAAATACTGCCAAGGCTTCAATCAGATCAGCGCAGCGACACCACCTTTCGTACACCTTTGCGAACTTGACTGCCTGCATAGCTTTTAGAAAGCCTCTTGAATTACCAGTCCATAAATATGGGAAGCCATGAGCATTTGAACGTACTTATGCCAAGGATAATCATCCAAAATTACAAGTCGTCTAACCATAAGATCTTCAATAGATCGACAAAGCATGACTCCAAATTCGTAATGGATTGCACCAACAAAACCGAAAACACTAACACAAACTATATAAACGAATATGCAAGGACATAAACCTAAAATCCGTACGTTAGACACGGAAAACCTACAGAGACACAAACTCTCTAGATATGTGGCGCTGCCCGGTAAGACTTTGCGAGATTAGGAAAAGAACCGGAGTAGCTTTATTCTCATGAGTAAATACCGAAAACGGCTACAATTCGGGCTAGGATTCCAAAACACTACCGTTTTTCGCTGATAACTACCAACATTGGGGTCGGCTGTTTCAAAAAAGCCAAACCATGTGTTGCAAGTGTTTTAAACAATTTTCGGACTTCTCAGGCCCGCTAGTCAGGCCAAATGGGCACGAGCGCAGACGACACGACCGCTAATGTTTGTTTCCAGCCCGATGTGGTCGAAACCGGGAAATAAATACCGGAGTTGCCGCTTTCCCCTTTGCTCCCCTTCTCCCACTCCATTCACTCTCACTTCTCTGGCTCACTCCGCGTAGCTCGCTGAAGACAGCCGCGGTCGCCTCGCTCCCTTCCGCCATGCCTTCCTGGAATGACAGGGAAACGAGGTTAGACGATGACTGCGAGATCACCAGCATGGACATGGGGCTTTAGGTAAGTTATTTTCTTGCCTAGAGCTAGGGTTAGGGTTCTGTGTGAGCTAGTGTTATGGATATTGCTTGGCAGTGGTTAAGGTTCTTATTGTGTCACTGCTATGGATCTTGCTGAGTTAGAGTTAGTGTTGTTCATGAGCTAGGGTTAGGATTTTGCTAAGCTAGCGTAAGGATTTTGCTGAGCTAGTGTTAGGGTTCTTGCTGAATTAGGGATTATTGGTTAAATGTATTGTTCTCTTTCATTTTGGTTTGAGTGGTGGTAAAATCTCTTGTTGGTGGTTATGTGGATGTAGGAGACCCCTCACACCATTGTAGATCCCCTTTTATGTGGCTAACTTGAGGATTCTGAACCCCAATGCATGATGCACCACATGAGGCCTATTAAGTGTGTAGCTTTTGATGAGACCTTTACTGGAAGGCGTGTCTATGGATGTCGAGTGCGGGTTATATGCCAAACCTTTCTCTCTAAGTTTTGCAGCACTCTTATTAATTACATATGTAGCACATATATTGAACTCAACACAGATGGATGCATTAGTTAACTGAAAATACCTTTAGTATACATTATGTGATAATGTTTAAATTTGAAGAATTTGTATAGCATTAGTATGACCAACTGAATATCTATAAGCAACAAATTCAGCAGGCGGATTCACTAATTTCATTCATAGTGATGTCTGGACCTCACTTATTCCAAGTAATTCCGGTTATCTTTATTATCTTGTGATCTAGGGTGATTTTCCCCTTTTTTGTGGACCTTTCCTCTCTGCCGAAAATTTGATGTTCCCTCTACACCCACCATATCTTTTTCTTATGTGTGTACACAGATCGGAAGATCCATTCATGCTTTGTAGTCTAATAACGGGAAGGAGTTCGACAACCTTACCATCCGCAATCTTCTTGCATCCCATGGCACCATCGTTCGGGTCATGTGTCCTTACACCTCGCCACAAAACGGTCGTGTCGAACGTGTGCTCCACTCCATTAATGATTGTGTCCACACTCTCTTGTTTCATGCTCATGCTCCACATCGCTTTTGGCCTGGTGCACTCACCACGACAACTCTTCTCATTAATATTCGACCTTGCCGTGTTCGATGGAACTATACACCACATCAGCTTCCCTTCGGCTCACCACCATCTTATGATGATCTCTGGATCTTCATCTGTTTATATTACCCTAGCATTGCCGCCACCACTCCACATAAGCTCACACTGCAATCCTTGCCTTGCATTTTTCTTGGTTACCCACCAAACACGAAGGGCTATCGCTGCTACGATATGGTGTCTCACCGGGTTATCACGTCACGACATGTTTATTTTGATGAGATGAGCTTTCCTTTTCAGTAGCTTAATAGGATCGCCGAGGCACCGCCATCATCTTCCCTGGCCCCTCGCCCACCACTGGACGTCTCCAGGTAGGCCTCGATGCCCCCACAGCCTCGCGGCCCGCGCGCCATGGCTGCTTCACCGGCCACCCCAGTCGCCTCACAGGCCATCTCGGCCACTACGGCTGCCTCGCCGGCCGCCTCGACGTCAGCCATGCCGGCTGCTTCTCTGGCAGCCTCGATGCCGGCCACGCCAGTTGCTGCTCCGACCGCCTCAACACCATACCCGCTGCCTAGTTCACCGGCCGCCTCAGCACCACACCAGCTGCTTCAGCCGCACCTCCGTCTACCACGGTCGGTTTGATGGTGGGACCGGTCACTCGCGCCCGTGCGTGTGTCTTTTGCCTGAGTACTCGCTACCCTGACGATGAGTATGTATGCATGGTGTCCACCTCAGCCCCATCGCTGCTCCTCACGTCGTCTTGGGCCGCCCTTCGAGATCCCTCCTGGCTCGTGGGCCATGTAGGAGGAATTCGAGGCACCGTAGCGTAGCATGACATGGCAACTTGTTCCTCGTCCTCGTCATGCCAACATCATAAAGGGCAAGTGGGTGTTCCGACAAATGCTTCGTCTTGACGGTACACTTGAGCATTACAAAGCGTGATGGGTGGTTGATGATGTTTGCCAATACTACGTCGGTGTTTCCCCCGAGAGGAGAGGATGATGTAGCACAGCAGCGGTAGGTATTTCCCTCAGTAATGAAACCAAGGTATCGAACCAGTAGGAGAACCAAGCAACACAACGTAAACATCCCTTGCACACAAATAACAACCACTCGCAACCCGACGTGTTAAAGGGGTTGTCAATCCCTTTCGGGGTACGGCGCCTCAAGCCACGATGACGAGAGAAAAATTGTGATAGATTGAAATAATAGATCGCAAATAAAATAAAATGCAGAAAGATATTTTTGGTATTTTTCGTTTAATAGATCTGAATAAAAATGCAAAGGAAAAGTAGATCGCAAGGCAAATATGAGAAATAAGACCCGGGGGCCGTAGGTTTCACTAGTGGCTTCTCTCGAGAAAAATAGCAAACGGTGGGTAAACAAATTACTGTTAGGCAATTGATAGAACTTCAAATAATTATGACGATATCCAGACAATGATCATTACATAGGCATCACGTCCAAGATTAGTAGACCGACTCCTGCCTGCATCTACTACTATTACTCCACACATCGACCGCTATCCAGCATGCATCTAGTGTATTAAGTTCATGGAAAAACGGAGTAATGCAATGCTACCTCTTGAGCACTGCATTGGTTTTCCCTTGAAGAGGAAAGGGTGATGCAGCAAAGTAGCGTAAGTATTTCCCTCAGGTTTTGAGAACCAAGGTATCAATCCAGTAGGAGGCCACGCTCAAGTCCCTTGTACCTACACAAACAAATAAGAACCTTGCAACCAACCCGATAAAGGGGTTGTCAATCCCTTCACGGCCACTTGCAAAAGTGAGATCTGATAGAGATGATAAGATAATATTTTTGGTATTTTTATGATAAAGATGAAAAGTAAAGATTGCAAAATAAACGTTGCCAGAAATAGCTTGTTGACGGGAGATTAATATGATGGAAAATAGACCCGGGGGCCATAGGTTTCACTAGTGGCTTCTCTCAAGATAGCATAAGTATTACGGTGGGTGAACAAAATATTATCGAGCAATTGATAGAATTGAGCATAGTTATGAGAATATCTAGGTATGATCATGTATATAGGCATCACGTCTGTGACAAGTAGACCGACTCCTGCCTGCATCTACTACTATTACTCCACACATCGATCGCTATCCAGCATGCATCTAGAGTATTAAGTTCATAAGAACAGAGTAATGCTTTAAGAAAGATGACATGATGTAGAGGGATAAACTCAAGCAATATGATATAAACCCCATCTTTTTATCCTCGATGGCAACAATACAATACGTGTCGTTTCCCCTACTGTCACTGGGATCGAGCACCGCAAGTTGAACCCAAAGCTAAGCACTTATCCCATTGCAAGAAAGATCAATCTAGTAGGCCAAACCAAACTGATAATTCGAAGAGACTTGCAAAGATAACCAATCATACATAAAAGAATTCATAGAAGAATCAAATATTGTTCATAGATAATCTTGATCATAAACCCACAATTCATCGGATCTCGAAAAACACACCGCAAAAGAAGATTACATCGAATAGATCTCCAAGAGAATCGAGGAGAACTTTGTATTGAGATCCAAAGAGAGAGAAGAAGCCATCTAACTAATAACTATGGACCCGAAGGTCTGAGGTAAACTACTCACACATCATCGGAGAGGCTATGGTGTTGATGTAGAAGCCCTCCGTGATCAATGCCCCCTCCGGCGGAGCCCCAGAAAAGGCCCCAAGATGGGATCTCACGGGTATAGAGAGTTCCGGTGGTGGAAATAGGGTTTTGGCTCCTCCTCTGATGTTTCCAGGGTATATGAGTATATATAGGCGAAAGAGGTCGGTCAGGAGAGCTACGAGGGGCCCACGAGGGTGGGGGGCGCGCCCAGGGGGCAGGCGCGCCTCCCTGCCTCGTGGCCTCCTCGTTGATTGCTTGACGTCCACTCCAAGTCCTCTGGATCATGTTTGTTCCGAAAATCACGTTCCCGAAGGTTTCATTCCGTTTCGACTCCGTTTGATATTCCTTTCCTTCGAAACACTAAAATAGGCAAAAAAAACAACAATTTGGGCTGGGCCTCCGGTTAATAGGTTAGTCCCAAAAATAATATAAAAGTGTATAATAAAGCCCATTGAACATCCAAAACAGATAATATAATAGCATGGACTAATAAAAAATTATAGATACGTTGGAGACGTATCATGCAATAAGAACGATGTCATGATGTAGACAAGATCCGTTTATCTATATGGCGGTAGATATAGATCTCGCCTTTTTATCCTTAGTAGCAATGATACATACGTGTCGGTTCCCTTTCTCTCACTGGGATCAAGCACCGTAAGATCGAACCCACTACCGGGCACCTCTTCCACTGCAAAATAAATAGATCAAGTTGGCCAAACAAAACCCAAATATCGGAGAAGAAATACGAGGCTATAAGAGATCATGCATATAAGAGATCAAAGAAACTCAAATAACTTTCATGGATATAAAAAGATATGACTGATCATAAACTCGAAGTTCATCAGATCCCAACAAACACACCGCAAAAGAGTTACATCATATGGATCTCCAGGAGACCATTGTATTGAGAGTTCAGCGAGAGAGAGAAAGCCATCTAGCTACTAACTACGGACCCAAAGGTCTACAAAGAACTACTCACGCATCATCGGAGAGGCACCAATGGAAGTGGTGAACCCCTCCGTGATGGTGTCTAGATTGGATCTGGTGGTTCTGGACTTTGCGGCGGCTGGATGAATATTTTACTCCCCTCGGGTTTGTGGATTTTTGGGGTATTTATAGAGCAAAGAGGCGGTCCGGGGGGCACCCGAGGTGGGCACAACCCACCAGGGCGTGTCTGGGCCTCCTGGCGTGCCCTGGTGGGTTGTGCCCCCCTCGGGGCACCCCCCAGGTGCAACCAGGGTCCATTGCCTTCCTTCTGGCCCATAAAAAATCATCGTGCAGTTTCGTGGCATTTGGACTCCGTTTGATATTGATTTCCTGCGATGTAAAAAACATGAAAAAAACAGCAACTGGCACTTGGCACTATGTCAATAGGTTAGTACCAAAAAATGATATAAAATGATTATAAAACATCCAAGATTGATAATAAAACAGCATGGAACAATCAAAAATTATAGATACGTTGGAGACGTATCAGTGGTTTGCGGATTATGCCAACGCGCCGCCGTTGACTTCACCGACACATTTGCACCGGCTGTCAAACCAGGCACGATCCGCACCATCCTCCAACTTCCTATGTCTCAAGCTTGGCTAGTTCACTAGATGGATGTCTCCAACGCATTTCTTCATGGTCACCTTAAGGAGCAAGTGTACTGTCAGTAGCGTACTGCCTTCGTCAACGCTACCCACTCGAATCACATGTGTCTACTCTCATGCTCACTCTATGGTCTAAAGAAAGTACCACACATGTGGGACTAGCGTATCGTTGCGTTTCTTTATCAGCTATCATCTTTCGTTCCACCCGTTCGGATGCCTCATTGTTCGTTTATTGTCAGGGTACTTATGCTGCTTACCTCCTCCTATATGTCGATGACATCATCCTGACAGCATGCACCGGCTATATTCTCTAGCGGCTCACTGCTCGCCTCCATTCTGAGTTCACCATTAACAACTTGGGGCCCTTGCACTACTTTCTCGGCATCGAGGTGGTGTGCCGACCCGACGGGTTCTTCCTCCACCAGCGGAAGTATGCTCATGAGCTTCTTGACCGTGCCGAAATGCTTAATTGTAAGCCCACGGCCACGCCAATGGACACGAAGGCCAAGTTATCCGCCTTTGACGGCTCCCCAGTTCCGAACGCCTCCTTCTACTTGTCCATTGTTATTAGCGCTCTCCAGTACTTGATGCTCACTCGCCAGGACTTACAATATGTTGTTCCGCAGGTGTGCCTTCACATGCATGCTCCTTTTCCTGATGCTCATTGGTCCTGGATGAAGCAGATCTTGCACTACATCCGTCATCACATCAAACTTGGGCTCACCCTCACGGCATCACCCTTCACCGAGCTTATTGCATATCCTGGTGTTGATTGGGTTAGCTGCCCTGACACTCGACGCTCCACTTCCAGATATTGTTTCTTCCTTGGGCCATCACTTATCTCATGGTCGTCCAAGCGGCAGCCCACGGTCTCCCGTTCGAGCGCCTAGGCGGAGTATCGAGCAGTGGCTAACACCGTTGCCGAATGCATGTGGCTTTGCCAACTCCTCTTTGAACAATGCTGCCCTGTCAACAAAGCAACTATGGTGTATTGCAACAACGTCTCTGTGGTCTACCTCTCCGTTAACCCGGTACATAAGCGACGCACCAAGCATATAGAGCTTGATGTTCGAATTCTTCACGTTCCCATGACGCAACAATTTGTGGATATCATGACGAATGGCTTGCATCCACATTTTAGCTAGGAGTTCTGGTCTAGTCTTTGCATCGCTAGCATCAAGGGGGGGGGGGGGGGGGGTAGGCGGGGTAGCTGGCGCATTGTATAGCTATAGTTGTCCCACTTGTTCCCCAAGTACATATATGTCATTAGGATCTTAACATGAACAAAAGTGTTTTGCATCAAATATTTCCTCAACATTAGTTCTGCAATACTCCATCCGTTTTAAAATATATAAGGTGTATCTATATTTGATCAACTTTATAAAAACTTCTATTAATATGTACAATTCAAATAAATAAGATACAAAATATATTTAATGGCAAATCTAATGATACTAATTTGTTATTGTAGTTATTTCTATTTTGTTTTATAAGCTAGGTCAAACATAGAGAATTTTGGGGAAAATAAAAATAATAATAGTAAATGTTAATTTTTAAGGAAAAATAATACATGTTCTATTAAGGAACGGAAGGAGTGTATATTTTGTACCTCGATAAATCCCGAAACTTCGGATTTTAAGCATGTCATCCCGAACGTTTTTTAATGGCAACTTCAGTTGAGGCGAGGTGGCAACTTCAGTTGTTAAAACATGGCAACTTTGTCGCAGTTTATTTTTTTGTCCAAAAATTGTCATGTTTGCCAACCCCGCGTGAACTAAAGTTACCATGAAAAACGTTCGGATTGCCATGCTTAAATTCTGAACGTTCGGGATTTATTATTTTCGTATATTTTTCTTCTAAGTCTGTCACTTGCACGACATGAAAGGGTATCCGGGGGTGCTTCAACTCCAGGGATAAATGTTGGAGAAGTCTTTGTTTTAAGTTTAACAGGCCCGACATAAAAGTCTTCGTTGATACTACCTCTGTCCTAAAATATAAGAACATTTTTGACACTAGTGTAGTGTTAAAAACGATCTTATATTGTGGGGAGTAGTTTGGATTTTTGGAGCTTTTTTAGGGTAGATATACAACCCAATTAGCGATCATGCATGCGATTATCTTCGATGAACGCGGTGCCACAAAAGAGGAGTGGCTGCAATGTCTTCTGTTAAAACATGGGGAACCTATCAGGTACACCGGGCTATTAGCAACGTGAGCACCACCATGATTCGAACGTGCGCATCCTCTCCGGTCAATCAACCGAACCTGCGCGTAGTAATTGACGGAAATAGTTTTTTGTCGATCTCGTCTCGACGCGAGATAATGTCCATATAACGGCGTTTGGTCGGACTCTAGCTACCACACTCAAATCTAGGACTGGCTAGCTAGCTGCTAGGATCTACCAATGGCGCTGACCAGCTCGGCAACAGCGTTGGCAGCAGTGCTGCTGCTGGCGTTGCAGCTCCCTGCAGCGGCGGCGGCCGACGTGCCTCCACCGCCTAACAGCTGCACCCGCATGTGCGGCAACGTGAGCGTGCCGTACCCGTTCGGCGTCGGCCCGGCCGAATGCTACTGGCCGGGCTTCAACCTCACCTGCCACACGAGCGGTCGGGAGGAGGCGCCAAGGCTGCTGCTCGGCGACGGCACCCTCCAAGTGGCGGAGATCTCCATCAAAAACAGCACGGTGCGCGTCATGCGCGCCGGCGATGTAGAAGTCGACGCTGCCGGCAACGGCTTGTTCGGCTGCGGCCTTGCGGACGACGGCCCCTACACGCTGTCTAACTCTAGCGAGCTCGTCGCAGTTGGTTGCAACGTGTATGCGATACTCCAAGAGAAGAACAAGCTCACCATGCTGAGCGGTTGTGCCTCATTCTGCGACGAAGTCTTCGTCGCAGACAATGCGACTGCGATTTATCTGGAGGAACGAGGGAGTTCCCCCGGAACCAAATACAACATGGGCAGCTGCCAGGCGCCCCTCATCCCCGCGCACTACGTCGGGAATGGCGTTCCGGGCCAGGTGAGGTTAAAATATTTCGGTTCGAACGGCAGCATCTACAAAATGTTGCGGGCGATGGTGTTCGTCGCGGAGCAGGGGTGGTATCCTCCGTTAGAAATGGACTATCATAGACCAGATAAGATGGCAGTTCCATTTCTTCTGGACTGGCTGATCGTTGCCCCAGGTCGGCTGGCTAGCGCGGAGTTGACCGACGGCAGGTGCACCTCGGTCGAAGCCCGCGACGTCTGCAAGAGCAGCGAAAGCAGCTGCCGGAAACCTACTAGAGGCTATATTTGCTCTTGCCGGCATGGTTACCAAGGCAATCCTTACATCACCGACGGGTGCCAAGGTTAATTTGCACTGGTTATACACTTATCTTTCTCATTATAGGCAGAAACGATTTTGACTTTCATTCTTCCTTGATCGATAATAATCCTCACAAGTGTCGGCTGGCTATATATATGCAGATATCAACGAGTGCGACTTCCCTGCAAAAGACACCGAGTGCTATGGCGAATGTACCAACACACAGGGATCTTTCGAGTGTCGTTGCCCGCAAGGAACCATTGGCAACCATGCCCTGCCCAATGGCTGCATCGAACCCGCCAAGCAGCCTGCAAAGCCCAGAAACACAGGTTAGCACCGTTTTACATTACTCCCTCGGTTTTCCTTTACTCCACATATTAGCTTTGTCTGAAGTCAAACTTTACAAACTTTAACATATACAATACCAAATCAATACTATTAGATTTATCATTGAATATATCTATATCTATATCTATCTATATCTATACCTACTATTAAAGGGAGGTGATATTCTTGGTTTCGTCCCGCTTTGTTTGGTCCCGCTTTAATTAATTTCACATACGCTATGTGGTTTCGTTACTTGCCACCCGTTTTGGCCCAACGGAGGAAACACACCTGACGGCGCACTGTGGCCCACGTCCGGAGAGCTGGCAAAAAATAAAATAGACGATGATAGGGTTCGATCTCATAACCCGCCAACCGGCTACGCACAGTTTGTTTGACTAACCCAGCTAGAGATGTGACAGGATTTTTTTCTCCCGTTGCAACGCACGGGCCTTTTTGCTAGTTTTCACCTCATATAAATTTTTATTGTAAATGTTCATATTATTTTCTATAAACTTGGTCAAACTTTATAAATTTTGACTTTCGTCAAAGTTAATATGCGGACTAGATAAAAACGGAGGGAGTACACGACAGTAGAAGCCTACCACTCTACTTATGCGCACGAGCTCAAGAAAATAACAATATGCATAATTTCAGGTTTAAGCACCGGAATAGGAGTTGGCAGTGGGGCAAGTGTTATTGTCTTTATTGTCATGGTATTTTTCATGATGCAAAAGTATAAACACCAAAGGGCAACAAAATTGAGACATAAATTCTTTGAGCAAAATCGTGGTCAATTGTTGCAACAATTGGTATCTCAGAGAGTTGATACTGCAGAAAGAATGATCATAAGTTTGGAAGAGCTAGAGAAGGCAACGAACAATTTTGACAAATCTCGTGAGCTTGGTGGCGGCGGGCATGGTACCGTCTACAAAGAGATTTTATCGGATCTCCATGTAGTTGCCATCAAGAAGCCTAAGGTGGTGGTGCAGAAAGAGATTGGTGAGTTTATTAATGAGGTTGCTATCTTGTCCCAAGTCAACCATAGAAATGTTGTAAAACTCTATGGTTGTTGCCTTGAAACAGAGGTCCCAATGTTGGTCTACGAGTTTGTATCCAATGGGACCCTTTATGATCACCTTCATGCCAGGTCATTGTCGTGGGACGACAGGCTACGCATAGCCACTGAAACAGCCAAATCTCTTGCTTATCTTCACTCGTCCGTCTCAATACCTATCATCCATAGAGATATCAAGTCTGTTAACATACTTTTGGATGATACTTTAACATCAAAGGTAGCGGACTTTGGAGCTTCAAGGTACATTCCAATGGAGCAATCAGGGGTAACAACAATGGTGCAAGGTACAATAGGATATTTAGATCCTATGTACTTCTACACATCACGCCTCACGGATAAGAGTGATGTTTATAGCTTTGGTGTCATTCTTGTAGAACTGTTGACTCGAAAGAAGCTCTTTTCATACATGTCCTCTGGAGGTGATAGCCTTGTTGCAAATTTTGTTACCCTGCTTGCAGAAGGCAGCTTATTGCAGATATTAGATCCACGAGTGATCGAAGAGGGAGGCATAGAAGTTGAAGAAGTGGCTAAGCTTGCGGTAACATGTGTGAAAATTAAAGGAGAGGATCGTCCAACCATGAGGCAAGTGGAAATGACACTAGAATGCCTTCAAACATCCACGGACCATGTTCTAGATGGTCAGGTGGCCGAGGAATTTGAGAGGGGTGGCGTTGCAATAATTCCACCATCAACTAATAGTGCCGAAAGGAACAATGATGATTCAACAAGACAATACAGCTTAGAAGATGAGTTTATGTTATCCTCAAGGTACCCTCGGTAGGTAGGTCTGCTTAACCAAGTTTTTAGAACATGCAATTTTGATAATTAATTTTCAAGGATTTGTGTGCACTATTATGCTATTTGTTTAAAGGTGTCACTGATCCGTTTGGTCTAATGGCATTGTTGTTTTCTATGTAACAATAATGTGTGATACAGCGAAAGGAATATTATTTGTGAAGTGTGCCCATGAGGAATTAAAAGCAGTATCTGTGGATTCTTGTAGTTTGTTACATTCTTTGAGGGAATGTAATTTTTTGTATTGACTTATAACTTTATTCAAGCTTGACAAAATTAAATTAAAGGTACAATGCTTAGGGTCCTAGATCCAAGAAATTAAAAAATAACACATTTAACTAAGAATTACAGTGAAATTTCTAGAATCATCTTCTCTATGGCATCAACATTTGCGAGGTGAAATACCATCAAGGCTTCAATCAGGTCGGAGCAGAGACACCACCACTCATACACCTACACGAATTGGCTACCTTCATAGGTTTCAGAAACCATCTTTACTTGCCCATCCAAAAATATTGGAAGCCATGAGCGTTGAGCGTACTTGGGACGAGGATAATCCCTAAAAGGGACAAGTCGTCGAACCACAAAATCTTCAATAGATTACCAAAGCATGACTCCAAAATCATAATGGATCACAACAACAAAAGTGAAAAGAACACTAGCACAAACTATATGAACGATTATGCGAGGACATAAACCTAAAATCTGCAATGTCAGACACATCAAGCCTGGAGAGACACAAACTGTATGGCTCTTTAGCGCACTCCGATAAGACTTTGCCACGGCAGGAAAAGAACCAAAGCATCTTTATTCTCGATGGCATGCTACGATGTTGCCAATGAAAACTGAAGACATGAAGCTAATAAAACTTTTGAATACAACTACGGAGATGGAAGTTCCCCTCACCTCGCAGCATGACGGCTAGATGCATGCGGAATGAAACGAAATGTGTGGCAGTTGAACCTGTGGAACCTTAGCCTCTCATTGATGTGTATGCAATTTGTTACGTGATCCCTCAGTTTGTTACTCAAGGGAGTTGGTGAGTCCCTTTTTGCACCCCTAAATTATCCCTTGTTTCTGCATAACAGTTTTAGGATTTTGGAAATTTTACCGTGCCCATGCACCCTTTTTCATTGATTTCGCCAGGTTACCAAAGAAGAAGGATATTTTCTGGAGAGAAGATTATGTGGGATAAAACCAGCCGCACAAGACTTTCTGGAGGCAAAGACGTGTGATAAGAACATGGATGCTCATACGATACGACACTATCACCACCTGGTCAACTACTTCAACCTCGCGTGATCGGATTTCGCAGGTGACAAATAGAGAGGCCAGAACCATGAAGCAGAATTGGAAAACTTCAATTCCAGGAGTGATCCAGAGGGGGAATCGGCAGAAGGGCACCGCCACACCATCAAGGGGACTACGATATCGATCTTCATCATCATCGTCATCCACATCCTCAACATCATTCATCTCATTGTAATACCAAACCCTAATTTGGATTCTTGTGTGTGTTACATTAATCATTCATCTGCAATTGCCATGAAAGCTTTTATGGTGCATGTTGTCTCTATGTCTGATTACACCGCCGTGTTCTCAAGTATATGGAGGAACCCTAGTATGTGTATGAGCCGAAGGACCAAAAGATAGATGATTCTCGTTGTATGTTGTGTTAATTATTTTTCATGACGTTGTGTGAAGTCGACCTCACAACATTTTTCATGGGCTTAGAAGGATTTTACTCTCAAAGGGAAACAACGACGAAGAGGTATTGCAATGATAGAAGCTACCACCCTCTCAATGCGGAACTTAGATAGGGGAATAACGGAGACCGCTTTAGCTATGTTCACGTGGAGACCCTTAATCATTGTTGCCTTTATCCGGCAGGAAAGGGTCAGTGATGGCGTATGTGATACGGAGCTACAACAATATGCATGTATCTGTATTTGGCTTCACTCACATATAGAAACATATAAAGTGGCCCGATTCTCGAAACCTAAAGTTGTGCATCCGCACAATTAAGTAACATACATACTAGTGATGAATCCAATCTCCATTATAATGCCTTAGCCCTACTGCAAATTTTATCACTTTCATTACTCTCTTGTTCTTTATTTTTATCCTTGCGCACTTTAATTCTCATCACAACAACTCTTGTTTCGACTCTCGCATCGCTTTTGCTTGGAATCACAATTAACTTGGAGGCGCATTTCGATAAACCTCTTCAAGAGGCATAAAGACCACTTCCATAGCTCCATGTACGATCGATACTCTTAGTCTGAAATACAACTCAACCTTGCGCACTTGTATGACATCGGTTTTCATCGGTTCACCCTCATCTACAGTGGCCACTTCGCCACCACGAGAGGCGCGAACCAGGAAACTGAGTTGGAGTGTAGTCTAACTTGTTTTTCATGTTTGTTTTTTGTGTTCATGGTAGCGATGGGTCGACGGTGGGGGCAATGTCATAGCGAATAAAAAGTCCCACGACTTCGTCTTCGTCTTGGTGTGGTCATCATGGCTGATACGACACACATCAGGGAGTCTGTGGTGTTGTCTTCCCATGGATTGTCGATTTTAGACCTAGTGGATGATTTTTCCAATGCTTCGACCTATCAAGGCAGTGATGGTGGCAAGTTGGAGTCCATTCATATGGTCAATGGTTATCCCGTTTCACCTTTTTGTGTTCTCGATCTTCTTCCTCGACAATAGGGCAACGAAGCGGCGTCCGACAACCTACCATGAAGGGGTGTTTCCCCGACCACAGTGCGATTAATGATCTTATCTTCTCACCCATTCGGGTTGGCCGGCTCATGCGGCTTTTCAAAACCTATTAGGTTAGTACAGCTTATGCAGGTTTGATCTTCCATAGTTTTTAATCGGAGTCTCGAGGAAAAGTGAAAGTAAATGTGAAAGTGCAATTGAGAGAACTTTGATGTAATTTATAGTTGTCTCAAAGATTTTTTTTTTGTCCATCTATGAGTCATTTTATTTGATCTGATGTAATTTATTTACTTTAATGAATAAAGTCACATCATTCTAAAAAAATAATTTCAAGGGGGGAGCAGGCCGAGCTCACCCGTGCTTGCCGTGAACAAATAATACACATACTTAGATCATCTCCAATAGATGATGTAAAATAGCTCGGGGTCATTTTTAGCAAAAATACTGCTCCAATAAATGATGTAGATGCAAATATTGTTACTCAAGATTTGCTCTAGATGTAAAAATAGGGGCACCAAGTGATGCAAATTTGCATCACTTGGATTCTCCAGAGCAAATTTTACATCACCAGGGGACCACGTGCAAAATTTGCATTACCAAGTGCTATTTTTACATCACCAAGTGCTCCAACTTGATGTAATATACGGCACCCACAAGAAGACAGTCATGATGTATTTTGCAACACCTATTTTATATCATCTGTTGGAGTTGGAGATTTTTTGTGACAATAAAACCACCTTTTGGTGATGTATATTTTACTCCAACCACAATTTGATGATGTAAACTACATCATCCACTGGCTCGCTTAGGATGTACAAACAAATCAAAGAGAACTTAAGCCACTATCCAAACATTAATCCTTCTGTTTCCGTAGCCTCATGCGGCCTCCTTTGGTTTATATAATTCTAAAAATGCAGATAACACACACAGAAATTTGATAGGATCTCCAGAATCAGTTGCTTGGTTCACATGAATAGAAAAAACACAGATTTCCTAATTAAAATAGTCAAATCAGAATCAAACCTGATTAGGTATAATTAGTGTGTCATTATTTCACTCAGGATCTCGGTCGTTTTATGTTTGAAATTTTTATAAAAAGAGGTCCAAATAAATTGTAAAATTCCCATATTTTTCCTTTGAAACTGAGGGCAAAGGAATATTTTCTTCATTAGCTATTTTTTAACAAAAGGAGAAGTTCTTTTTTGTTCCTATGCTTTTTCTCCACTTTTCATTAGCTATCAGTCTCCTATGTGATTTTTTTGAAAAACATAAATATTTTCTGCAACACTAACGGTTTTTGAAGAAAGAGGAAAAAAATTGAATAACTAAATATTTTTTGAATTTATGATCTTTCTTAGAAACGCGAACATTTTTTGAAAAACAGGAGAAGACTTGAAAACATGAACATTTTTTGAAAATAACGAACAATTTTTCCAAATTGTGAACAATTTTTATTTTTACGAAAAAAATTGAAAGCGTGAATATTTTTTGAATTTGTGAAAAATTTTGGAAAGCTTAAACAATATTTGAAATTCCCAAACATTTTTTAGATTTGTAAACAAAAACATGCGAACATTTTTAAATTCCCAGAACTTTTTTTGAATTACATAATGAATTTTCAAAACATGAACATTTTTCAAATTCATGATCAAAATTAGAAACTTGGAGCATTCTTTCAAGTTCCCGAATTTTTTTTAAAATTTGCGAACAAATTTTCAAGACATGAACATTTTGAAAATTTGTGAACAAAATTTTGAAAATGGGAATTTTTTTAAAGTTCCCCAAATTGTCGGAGTTTGTGAACAAAATTTTAAAATGCGAACATTTTCTAAATTCCTGAAAATTTGTTGGAAAACAAAATAAAAAGAGAAACAGAAAAGGGAAAAACGAAAAAAAAATAAAAATAAAAAGGAATAGGAATAGGAAAAAAAACAGCAAAACCCGGTTCAGAGAACCTTCTGGAAGGTTCTCAAAACCGATAAAACCAGACAGGAACTAGAAGATTCAAGTCCGGTATACGTGTGTAAGCTTGTAGTGATTCAGATGTTTGCCTTTTTGGTTTTAGTTGATGCATGGAGTAAAGCTTGTGAGCCCATTATCCGTGTGTTCATCATGTATTTGTGTGTGCTTGCTGATTCGTTGGTAGTTGGAACTTGTGAGGTTCAGTGGTATGCATGGGAATATAACAGATCACAGATGGGAATATAACTAGTAGCGCTGCAGGCGCCGGTTGCAGCAGGATCTCGTGGGCCGGCCCATCTTTCATTTTTCTTCCGCTGTCTAAACTCTATGGAAAACTGCAAAAACACAGCGCGAGCTAGGATTCGAACCCAGCATCGCCGGTTATCAGCGATCGTGGCGTGACCAACCCGACTAACTGTGAGAACAAAGACGTTTTTCATCCATTTATACCTCCCATTTTTCCATTTTTCTTTCTTTTTCTTTTTTCTCTGTTCTTTTCTTCTTTCTTTTTCCAAATTCGTAATTGTTTTATTCAAATAGATGAACTTGTTTTCAAAATCCATGAACTGTTGTTTTGAAACTCTTGAACCTTTTTCAAAATCAATGAACTTATTTTTCAAATTTGATGAACTTTTTCATTTGTTTGAAATTTTTCTCAAAATTGATGAACTTTTTTTCAACATTGATGAACTTTTTTCAAAACTGATGAACTTTCTCCAAATCTGATGAACTTTTGTCAAATAGATGAACTTTTTTTATTCTAATCAATGAACTACTTTCATTGTTCGATGAACATTTTTGAAAATCGATGAACTCTTTTGAATCTGTGAACTTGTTTTTGAATCCATGAAGGTTTTTCAATTTAGATGAACTTTTTTTAAATCCGATGAACTTTTTTCAAATCCGATGAACTTTTTTATTAAAATTTATGAACTTTTTTTATTCAAATTGATGAACTAATTTTATTGTTCGATGGACATTTTTTGAAAATCGATGAACTCTTTTGAATATGTGAACTTTATTTTGAATACATTAACTTTTTTTATTCGTTGAACTATTTTTTGAGTACACGAACTATTTTTGCATGCGCATGAACTTCATTTGTAATATGTGCACATGTTTTTAAATAATTGGAAAATCTAAACGCTATAGTGTAATGTGAAATTAATAGTGCGTCTGTGTTTCTATTCTTTTAAACTTCACGCTCTAAATAATCACTACAGTTTGGCTGGTCAAGTGGTTAGCCTCGCTCTTTGGAAGCGTGAGGGCGCGAGATCGATCTCGATCGATAGCAGTTTTTTCGGCCGCGCCATTGTGGGCCGGCCCATCCAGCCGCGGCGCTGAAGGCGCTGACTAGGAGTTCCCAGTGCACTCGTCCCGCTCTATCCCTGTGCGTTTGCTCGACGTTATCACGCAACGAGCGTACTATAGGGATTTCCCTCAACCTGCAGCTAGCTAGAATGTTCGGCACTGGGCTAAGAGTTGTATCTGCCTAAATTTCGGCTGACCTTAATCTTGTGGGCTTTATAGGTTTTGTTGTGAAGTGTGGCCTATGGGCCTTTTAATTTAGAAGCGAAAAGGTTGTGCCATATAGCAGGTCGCTCGGCTTGCAGCGCCATCAGAAGAGACGGAGATAATTACACGATAGTACCACATTTGGGGCGGAGGTGGCGTATTGGTACTATAGTTTGGCTGGTCAAGTGGTTAGCCTCGCTCTTTGGAAGCGTGAGGGCGCAAGATCGATCTCGATCAATAGCAGTTTTTCCGACCGTCTTTTTCTTGCCGCGCCGTTGTGGGCCGGCCCATCCAGCCGCGGCTGCAGGCGCCGGTTAGCTTGCGTGGCGCTAAAGGCGCTGACTAGGAGTTCCCAGTGCACTCGTCCCGCTCTATCCCTGTGCGTTTGCTCGACGTTATCACGCAACGAGCATACTATAGGGATTTTCCCTCAACCTGCAGCTGGCTGGAATGTTCGGCACTGGGCTGAGTTGTATCTGCCTAAATTTCGGCTGACCCTAATCTTGTGGGCTTTATAGGTTTTGTTGTGAAGTGTGGCCTATGGGCCTTTTAATTTAGAAGCGAAAAGGTTGTGCCATATAGCAGGCCGCTCGGCTTGCAGCGCCACCAGAGGAGACAGAGATAGTTACACGATAGTACCACATTTGGGGCGGCGGTGGCGTATTGGTACCAAGTTTGGTAATTTTTACGTGTCAGTACCAAGTTTCGGGCAAGCCGTTGCAAATCAAGCTAAACTACGTATTGACAGTGTATCTGACCGGCAGGGCCCATATGTCAGGTGGCGATGTGGCATATTTTTGCAGAAAACCCCCTTACTTTATATGTAATCACGTAAAGGCACATTATTTTTGCGGGTAAAGGGTTCCCGTGAGAGTCTTTTGTCATTCGGACTTGTTTGAAAGTTTCCGTCGAAATGGATAAATAAATAAAATAAACGAAAAACCACGCGCGGGCAGGTTTCAAACCTGCGACCTGCCATACGCAGGTGATGCGCGCTAGCCAACAGGCTACACGGACGTTCGCGAAAGATTCCACGCAGTATAACTTTTATACGAAGCGAACGCTGGGCCGGCTGTTGGGCCAAGCGAGGCCTGCAATTTTTTTTCGTTTCGCGTTTTACTGCCGCGAGTGCTGGGGCTCGTTCGCCCAGGTTTCTTTTCGTTTCATTTTGTTATGCTTTATTTTTGTTTCTCGTTTTGGCTTATTTTCAGGTTTTTCTTTTTTTTCTTTCTTTTATCTCATTCACTGGGTTAGTTTTTCTTCTGACATACTGACTGAATATTTTTTTAGATAGGCTTCAATATATGATGAACATGTTTCCAAATACATGTTGAACATGTTTTCAAATATGCATGAAGATTTACTTAATGTATGCAGAGCACTTTTTCTGCATATAGTAATCACTTTTTAATGCACGATGAACTTTTCTTTACAAACGGTGAATATTTTTTAATATATTGAACTTTTGGCAACATACGTTGAACAAATTTTAAATGCAAATTGTACATTTTTGTAATATATGTTGAAAAGTTTTCTTAATACACAATAATTTTTTTTGTAATTTATGTTGAACATTTTCTTAATATATGGAGAATTTTTTTCACAATGTGCATTTCAAAAAATGTTCAGCATGTGTTAAAAACTTATTGCGTAAACTCATTCTAGCATTTCGAGAAACACGTAGATTTTCTTAATAATAGTTGGAAAAGTTTTAATGCATTTCTAAAATTTATTATGTTTACAATTTTATTTTTAATACATGTTGTCAACCTTTTAATAATAGGGCGTTTACAAAAATATAATCAATATACGAGTAAGTAAAAAACACTATGTGTTTGGCATATAATATTTCTATTATTTGCGTATTTGAATAATATAATGAGGATACGCAATAATTGTAAACGTATTAATATTATGATTAAAAGACGAGTAATTAAGGGCAAGCGGCCGCGCTGGGCCCAACAGCCGGCCCAGCGTGTCCACACTACTATAAATGAATGCCCGCATGTAATATAGCACGAACCTATGGGTTGCTTGGTTGCTAGCGCTTGTCGGCTGCGAACGGTGGGTCGCAGGTTTGAAAAACCTGCCGGCGCCTCATTTTAATTTTACTTTTAATTTAATTTTATTTATTTGGCCAGTTGGCCGAAACTTTCAAACAAGTCCGAACGAAAATAAAAGACTCTCACGGGAACTCTTTACCCCCAAAAATAATGTGCCTTGACGTGATTACATATGAAGTAAGGGGGTTTTCTATACAAATATGCCACGTTGACACCTGACATATGGCCCCGTCGGTCAGATATGCTGTCAATACATAGTTTAGCCCGATTTGCAACGGTTTGTCCGAAATTTGGTATTGACACGTAAAAATTACGAAAACTGGTACCAATCTGCCAAGACAGCCCCAAATATGATACTATTGTGTAATTAATAATTAATTCGAGGAGACGAGCGGCAGGGGCCAACCGGCCAAACCGCCGAGGTAAGCCTGGCTCGCCAAGTTGCTACAGTCCAAAGGCGCTCCACGCTCAGGGTCACTCCGCTTCACTGTCAATCTGTCATGGTGTACTCGCGCGCCTCACTCCATTCAGGTGATCTGAAACTGATCACATCCCTACCCTATCTTACTAACTTACTTGAAGTAAATGGCACAGGGAGGTGATGTTTCAGGTAAATTTTCTGCCCACTACTCCACTCATGCTAATACAAATCTTACGGGAAGAAAGTGAGAAGAAGTAATCATGATCCATTTGCAGCCATGAATTACTAGTAACATTATTATCTCTTATGATAAAAGTTTCAAGTTGTGTATCTTAAACAATAATCTCTGTGAAGCCTGAACCCTGAACATAAACATACACGGTGCTACACGTCTGCACTACACATCCCTCCCAGAAGAAAAACTCAGTAGGCAGTAGCCGGGATTCAGGCCCGGACACAAGCATCTCTGATCGCCCGCAGCTCGGCGGCGGCATCCCTCATGCTCATCCTCTCGTACTGCGCCGCTCTCGTGCAGCTAAGCCCGACCCTGACGGCAGAGACCAGGCAATCCTGCACCGAGACACCGCTGTCACCATCGAATTCCTTGGTTGCCAGGAGCGTCGCGTCGAGGACCTCCTCTATTCTGCCAGGAAACGCCATGCCAACGAACCCCTGCAGCGTCAGGCCATCCCTGAAGATGTCGTCTGTCGGAGACCTCCCGGAGAAGATCTCCAGCAGCGTGATGCCGAAGCTGTAGACGTCGCCGTGTGTCGAGACTTTGCCGGTCGTTCCATACTCTGCAATGCAAAGTACAGATAAGTTATTCCTTTACATACCTACAAAGTTATTCTACTTGTAGTCTCTAATTAAATTTGCTACCAATTGTTGTTTATATGTACATGAGACACTGTTAAGCAGGAGTTTGATTTACCTGCTGCGACGTAGCCGATGGTGCCTCGGATTCCAATGGTGCTCTCTGAATTCATGGTGTCATGGATCCCCGGATCAAGGAGCAGCTTTGCGAGGCCAAAGTCACCGATGCAGGCCGTCATGTCCTTGCTGAGAAGAATGTTGCTCGGCTTGAGATCACAGTGTATGATCGGGGGTACACAGTTGCTGTGAAGATAGTGCAGCGCGTCGGCGATGTCCACGGCAATGTTGAGCCGTTGGATTGCGGTTAGGCTGCCTACGTTCTTCAGCGCTTCAGGTGTCGGATGCAACCACCTGTCTAGGCTGTAATTGGGCATGAGCTCGAACACTAGAGCTTTGAAGTCATCGCCCCTGCCATCGATGCTGGAGCAGCAGGTGATGATCCGGATCAGATTCCGGTGCCTTATGCTCCGCAACGCCTCGCATTCCGACAGGAATGTCTTGGAGGCTCCGACTTGCTGAAGATCAAACACTTTCACCGCCACAGGAACACTCTCGAGTGTTCCGTTGTCATCCAGCGGGAGAACTCCAAGGTACACAGAACCAAACTTTCCTGCACCTATCAGATTGGCATCCGCAAAGCCGTTTGTGGCTTTCGCCAATTCGGCATACGAGACCCTCTGGTAGTTCGAGGCATCAAGTATGTCTGGTGCCGTAGCTTTTGTGTGTCTCGAGTTTCTCTTGTAGCATAGGTAAATGGCGAGGAGTATGGCCAAGATGAGAACTATGCCTACGATTGGTGCCATGATATGAAGAGGCCAATTAGTATGGCTTCCGTACCTTACCACCGAACATTGTGGAAGATGGAGTTGAGGCACGCCACCACAGAGATCGCCATTCTCGGTGAAGTTAAACCCGGTCATGTTTGCAAACACACCCCAAAGTGGAATGTGTCCTTCGAGATGGTTGTGTGACACATCCAGCTCGATCAACGAACTCATATTCGCCATCTCTTCTGGGACTGTTCCAGTCAGATTGTTCCATGAAAGGTACAACTCCTTCAGCCCGGACATGCCTCCGAGCTCCGGAGGTATCCTTCCCGACAATTTGTTGCTCGTCAAGTTCAGCATCTGAAGCCCCTTCAGCTTGCTCAAGGAAGGTGGGATGCTTCCACTAAAGAAGTTGTTGTCCAAACCGAGGAACTCTAAGCTCTGGCAACTACCAAGCTGCTTTGGTATCTCACCGGTCAAGAGGTTTCCCGACAACTTCAGCAGCGCGAGGTTCCCAAGCTTGATGACGTAAGGAGGAAGCGAGCCATCAAGCCGGTTGTTCGATAAGTCCATTGCTTGCGACAACGATGGCAAGTTGAAGAGTTGTCTTGGGACTTCACCTGTGAACGCATTGCTGGAGAGATTGAGAAGAGCCACCTTCTGTAGGTTGCCGAGGGTCAATGGAATTGATCCGCTCAATTCATTGTTGCTAAGCACAAGCCTAAGGAGCTCTGTCAGGCTCCCGATGGAAGATGGCACCGGCCCCGACAACTTGTTCTCCTGCAGCCGTAACTCTGTAAGGTTCTTGAGCTTCCCAATCCCCTCCGGAATGGTGCCGGTGAGGAGATTGGATTCTAGCCCCAAGGTTTGCAGTGCAATGAGGTTCTCAATACCAGATGGAATTGAACCAGATATGCGGTTACCCCCGAGGTTTAGATCCAAAAGCTTCCTCGAGAGGTTGCCGATGGAGTGTGGCATTGTGCCACTGAACTTGTTGTCTTCCAGAGAAAGAATTTCTAGGCTGTTGCACTTTGTCAAACGGTCCAAGAACTCCCAACCGCCGTCTTCATCGGTTGCAGTTAACTTGTTGCCTGACATCTCTAACTTGCTTGGGCATAACGTGCCAATCTCAGAAGGCACGCATCCGTTGAAGCTATTGTTGGAGAGGCTGAGTTGCGTCATGCCTGTGGCATTGGCTAGTGATGCTGGGATCGGCCCAGTCAGGTTGTTCCCACCGAGGAGGAGGACCTGAAGCTTTGTCATCCCAGCTCCTGCGTGTGATGGCAGGCTTCCGGTGAACTCATTGTTAGCGAGGGACATGTCTTCTAACGAGGACATGTTGAAGAATCTTGGTGGGATATCACCGCCCAAGCTGTTTTGGTAGACATTGAGTTCCCGAAGGAGAGCAAGACGGGAGAGGCCTTCGGGGAGGGTGCCTTCCAGAAAGTTCTGGTGTAGCCAGAGGCTATCAAGGTTTGTAAGGTTGCCAAATGATGGTGGGATTCCGCCGGTGAGCAAGTTGTGGTTTAGCCAGAGGGTAGTGAGGTTCGGCAGCGTGCCGAGCCATGCGGGGATGGTGCCGGTGAGGGTGTTATTGTTGAGATAAGCAGTGGCAAGGCTAGTGCAGTTGCGGAGGCTGTCGGGTATCTCCCCGCTCACCCCGCCGTTGTCGCAGAGGCCAAGGTAGCTGAGGCGCCCCAGCCGGCCAAGGCTCGCCGGGATGGCGCCGGAGAGGGCGTTCCGGTTGAGGTCGAGCTTCTCCAGGTAGGTGAGGTTGCCCAAGGAAGGGGAGATGGTCCCGGTGAGGCCGAAGGACATCATCCGCAGGGCAGTGACGTGCCCGCGCGTGCAGTTCACCCCTGCCCACCGGCAGAAGTGCGCCGTGCTGTTCCACGACTGGAGCTTGCCCTCCGGATCCGACACGCCGGCCCTGAACGCCCGCAGCGCGTCCCGCTCGGGGTTGCGAATGCTGCTCGCCGCCGCTAGCCATACGGTCAGCAAGAGCAGCAGTAGCAAGGCTCCCACAGGCCGTGCCATGGTTGCCATATCTAGGCTAGCTAGGGTGGACTGCGGGCCGTAGAGTAAGTGATCAAGAAAGCTGGTTGGGTCATGTGTGTCTACAGCTTTGGCTCGCACACAAGTTATATAGGCGTGTTGCCGTGCTGGTGGCAGTGTAAGCGCTGGTGTCTCGGTTTGCCGTGCCGAGTAGGGCTTCCGTGGGGTGACTAGTGGGTGACCCTTTTCTTCACAAGACTCCAGAGGTGTCGATGAATTGATGTCACTAGAGGCTATATTGGCAGGGTATTGACCTGGTTTGCGGTCTTCTTAATTGTACGCATTAGCTGGTGGCTGTCTAAAACAGCGAAGGTTTTGTTCTCATCCTGTGGAAAATCTATACATGTTAGCTGTAGCCTGTAGGCCACGTTTGCAAAAGGCCACTGAAGACCTTCTCTGGAGAAGTGGAAAGTTGAATATGCATAGAATTTTTTTGGAAATTTTAGTACGGGAATTTCGGGGCGATACATGCTGCAATGCAAGTCGCAAACAGTGGCATTTTTCTTCCGGCAATCAACATACATGGGACCTTTTTCTTCACAAGACTCCAGAGGTACGGTGTCGACGAAATGATGTTACTACAAGCTATTGTGGCAGTGTGTTGACCTGGTTTGCGGTCTTCTTGTGAGTATTAGCAATGGTTTTGTTCTGTTCCAAAACAGCAATTAATGGTTTTGTTCTATTCATGTGGAAAAGTTCTATTCCACGTTATCGTTTGCCTGTTGCTGTACGTAGGCCATGTTTGCTAAAGGCTACTGATTAGGCCTGACTGGACAAGTGGAAAATGGGAAGACACATCAAAATTTTGTGGAGATTTCAGTACGGGAATCTTGCCGCATTACATGGAGGCTAAAAGTTTTCCATCGTGGTTTGGACTGCTGAACATGTCACGTCCATGTCGAAACTATGGCATTTCTTTCTCGGGAATCATGGCCGTAGCATCTGCAGACATTTGTACATTGGATCTGAAAAATGGGCTCAGATTTAGGACAGATAAAAAGATATTCTCCCTGTACACGGGAGGTCTCATGCATGCATGCCTCGGCCATCTATTTGGTTGGAGATTCGCATGCTTGCATTCTTATCTTGTTTGCGTGTATGGCTTAGTCATTGATTATTTTTGGAGGGGCTCATGGATGCATGTTTTGTGTTTGTCGTGATGAGAACTTTCGAACAAGACCAATCTTGATTATATATACTTCAACAACTTTATTTTTTTCAGATATTGAAACTTCATAATTCTAACGTCAAGTTTTACCAAAATTCATATGCTTTTAGGGTTTTAGATTCTGGGCTTAGAGCTTTAGTGCTTATGGTTTAGGATTTAGGTTTAAGTTTTCATTTTGAAACTTGCTAAATTTATCATCGTTACAATCAAGTTTTAGTAGTTGAAACTTACATGGCCGCTCGATTTCCCTTGTGATCCGCAAAATCATTGGATTCCCCATGGGGGCACACCAAATTTTAAGTTTCAGTTTCTGAAACTTGTGATTTTGCGTTCGCTCGTACCAAGTTCTAGCAGTTGAAACTTAACGGAGATTTATAAATTCATCAAACGTATTCAAAATGGATCTTATTTGAAAGCCTTCGTCACAAGCAACATGAATGTGAATACGAAAAATAAGCTGGATTTGTCGTTCAAAAATATAAAAGATTCAATATTGAAAGTCAAAAGAAAAATTATAGGGGGTGGGATGGGTGGAGTTGCCAAAAGTTGCAAAAGGTTGATTGCATAGGCCATCCAAAATAATCAATGGACTAATTCATGCACAGGACCTCTCGATCGTGCGTGGGAGAAAATCCACTCTCCATGTTGTCGTGGGTTTTACTTCACATATGCTCCCAAATCGCTTACAATACTTTGTTGAAATATCTAAAAATTGTCTCACTAGATCTTTTGGATGTGCTGTGATTAACTCTGAGCCTTTCATTATGACCCATAACATGAAGAAACATTGCTACTTACTCTTTCACAGCGGTGTAGATGCTATCTTATAGAAATCCCTTATGCCTAAAAGTCTTCACTTTGCAAAACGTGCTCTTCGCATTTGAAGCATGTTAACAGCCCCTACGTAGTTGATATTGTAGATGTGGTCCATATTCGGCATCCTCTCCCTATCACGGAGTAACAATGGACCATAACGGATCACATGCTTATCACCATGACGAACCGATCTCTCTCGAGGACCAACATGACTCAGGCCCGGATCACATCCAGAGTGTTGTTGCCTGAACAACCAACGTCATTCGTTCGTCCTAGTGGAACTAATCTTGCAGTAAGTACGTAATGGCGAAATCGACCCTATACCCTATTTAACGACCAAATAGTAGAGGGTGGTTCTATGGTGCTTACCGTTGATGGAGTCGATGATCCACCCATGGCGTAGACGAGAAGAACGAGACAAAGATAGACGAGACAGAGACGAAGACGAAGGAGACAAGTAGGTCATGATGTTGGAGATTTAACTTGTTAACGCCTAAGCGGCCACCACCGCCGCCCTCGGTGCCCAGAAATGACGTTGGATTTGTCCTACAGCTGGAGGTGAGCGGGTAACATGGGTGAAGGGTAAGACATATTTTGCACCATCCAGTGCAGATAGAATTTTTGTCTCCCGCCATCTCCTTGTTGAATCCCCCTGCATCGCCTGGCATGAAGTGTCCCCCCCCCCCCCCCCCCCCTTGCGCTCTACTCGGCATGGCTCACTGAAAACAACTGATTTGGCTGTTCCTAGTGAGACACGCTCTGGGATACTTCAAAGTTCATATGCGTCCGAGCCAGGCTCTTGTGTACGCAAACAAAGAGGCTTTTTCTGCATCCAGCGAGCCTGTTTGCGTGTGCAAGCAACCAAACGCATCGTTACATTCAGATATGGCCATATTCCCTAGCCTGCCTATGCCTCGCTTAGTGCGAGCTGGAAGGCAGTGTTGCGTCAAGGACGCATATAGTGGGCCGACCCAACAGCGAGTAAGCCATTTCTTTCAATTTTCGTTCGTTCATTTTTTCCTTTTTACATTTGTTTATATTTTCAAAAAATAGTTGAAATACTGACATTCCAAAATTTAAATTTACTAAATTTTCTTTCAAATCATGAATTTGAAAAATGTTAACATAGTGTAGAAAATTGATAACATCGATATGATTCCAAAATATTGTGACATTTAAAATGTTTAATACATATTAAAGAAATCTTTAAACACATATATTTGAAATTTGTTAATCATGTATTTGAAAAACGTTAAATTTGTATAAAAATGTTTTGATGTATAATAAAATGTAAAATGTGTCTGAAAAAAGTTGACAACATATAGTTAAGAAATTTTTAATCATGTATTTTGAAAATATTAAAGATGTATGAACAAATGCGCATTTTGTATGAGAAAAATGTACAAGATGTGTGAAAACAAGTTGACATCAAACCATGGTAATTATGGATTTGAAAAATGTTAAAGGGATATAAAAATATTGGTGAAATAACGAAGACCGCCACTGATCGGCACCACCCGTGGGACATGGCGCGTCCTACTCCCATTCGAACAATCGCTGCGGTGACTAGTCGAACAATCCCAGCCCCACAGAAAATCCCCGTAAAAGCCCGTGAGTTTAGAATTTTCTAAACTGCATCCTCAGTAGCAGCAATTATTGTACTCCTCCAACCAGTCTCGATCACTTGATGCAATGCCAGCCTCGTCTCACCTCCAGGTCCCAGAGATGCCTCCGTCGATGCATAATTTCAGAGCATATGAAGAGAGGATTTTCTTTCCCCCCGGCAAAGGGCGTATGAAGAGATGATTAGTACTATCAGGAACATTAGAGACGGAAATAAAAGGCCGACAAATTCAAGAAATGTTAGCTTTTATGTCTTGGAAACATTTCATCCACTTGGCTAATTTTCCTGCAGCTCTCCAAGTGGTCACAAATTTTAGGACAGAAGGAGGCCGGCCTGGAATTCGACCCCACATATGAACACGCAGACCAGCTAGCCACTCCGCTAGCTGAAGCCGGGGGACAAAGAACGAAACAAAAACAGAGCAGCTCTGGCTACGCTAGTGCTACTTGCGACCAGCTCGCTCGCCGGCCGGCCGGCCTACTGCTGCTGCCGGCCGTAGGAGGAGGAGGGGAGCACGAAGCGCGAGGCGAAGGTGTAGTGGTGGCAGAGGTTGCCGGCGCCGGAGACGTCGTCGTCCAGCGCGGAGCCGAAGCCGTCGCGGTCGAAGTTGCGCGCGTAGCTGAGCGGGTCGTACTGGCGGCACCGGGAGGACGCGCCCGTGGGAGCCGCCGTGCACAGCAGCATCTTGCTCCGCCTCCGCATCCTCCGCACCAGCCGGGCCAGCGCCAGCCCGAACCCGGCCGGGCCCCGCCGGCCGCGGCACGAAGACGACGACGAGGATGCATTGCCCGGATTCCCCATCCCGATCGACCGCTCCTACTCCGGTTGATTCCGGGAGAATGTATGGATCTTGGTGGTTGGTTGGTCTCTTGGAGGCGTAGGTGGGAGATTCCGTGGTGTTGGTGGTGCCGATTTATAGGAGTTGTCGAGCTGATCCGCCAGTGAGTGGAGTGGAGCGGGGTTGTGGGGAGGAGACTACTGGAGCGGGGTGGTGGTGACCGGTGACGACGGCAGCGGTTTCGCGTCTCGCATGTGGCCCGGACGTACGAGAGCGTATAGAAAAGTACACTTCTGCTGGAGCCAGTGTAGAGTAGGTATGGTTCTTTCTTGGTTCATTATCGTAGGATGATAAACTAATTAAAGTGGCTTGAAGTGCAAGGATGAGCCACGAGCCTCCTCTTTGCATCAATCCAACCTAGTTCCTAGACTAGCGAGCAAGTCTCGAGCGAGTTGCTTTTTCGGTTGCAAAAGAGAATTAACTGATGAACCTGGTTCGTTAGTGTAGCTAACACTATGATGATTAGGGAGCAGCTAGCTTGACGAGCTCCAGGAATCAAGGGATGATGTGTGTAAGCAGCACTGCAGCAAGCTAGCCGGCCCTCCAGCAAAACATCGATTACGCATTTCCTAACAAAGAAGGGTTTACATTTTACTACACGCAGCGGGGACCTATGAATAAACTAGGCGTACGTAGACACGTAGTAGGGACGGCGCGCAGAAGCATGCATGTGCATGCACATTGACGATGCATGGGACTTGACGGATTCCGAAGACCGAGAAAATGGAACAACAACTCTTCGACCTTTTGCTCGTACCGAGGTGGAGAAGGCGGGAGACGGCCGTTGGCAAGTGGCAGTGGGGCGGTGCGTGCGAGCGAGCGCCCGCCGGAGCCACTCCGGCCGTGTCCCGCGGGGCCTCTGCATGCGCGCTCGCGTCCGAGGAAAGGGTGGCAAACCGGGCGTCGGTCCGATCGATGAAGACGGACGTTGCGGCCACGCGCCCCAACCCCGCCATGTGCCCTGTCCGTCTTTGCAGCTGCAATACTCCCCAAGTTTGCTCGGACGAGAGATCACGGTCGAGACTTATGCTGCTCTATTATGCAAAAGAAAAATCTAGATCAACTAAAATATATACTACACTGCTCGTTGTGGTCGAAGATGTCCACGATCTTCGTGTTGGGCTCCGGGTACATGGACGACAACCACAACTCCGGCTCCTCCGCGTCGGCCTCTGCCTCCTCTTCCGCCTCTATTTCGGCCAAATGCTCGTCGATCTACACCCGTTATTGTCGCATGAAGTGTCGGTTGGCCTTCACATAGGCCTCATTCTGGATGGACTTCAGGATAACGGTCTGCTCCGCCGTTTCCGCCGCTTGGGCGACCTCAAATCCGCCATGACGTCCTCCATGGGAAGCCCACAACTGGCTCCGGCTCCTCCATGGGCTCCGTCTGTTGCTCCGCCTCTGGTTGCGGTCCCCCCCTGCCGTCCTCCTCCTCCTCGGAGGCAGGGTGCGGAGGCAAGCCGGCTGCGACCTAGGTAGCACGCCTAGGCTGGATCTCCTTGAGCAGCTGGAAGCACTGCTCCAGTGTCAGCATAGTATACATGGTCACCTCTGTTGGGCCATGGTGAGCATGGACAACGAGAAGAGAGGGAGAGGAGTGGATTTGGCTCAGGATGGCGGCACGGAGAGGGAGAAAGCAGATGTGGCTAGGGCTGGGGGTCGTTGTCCGGCTTAAATAGCCGACTTTGGCCCTCAGGCGCAGAGCCGGTGCGGCACCACGTGGCATTCACACACCCACGGAGGAGATGTCTGTCGGACAGTTGGGTTTTCGGGCGATTTCGTATGGGACATGATCATCAGTCCAACGTCACGAACGCGCCCGAGCCGCCCATATCTACCCCAGATTTGGGCTGGATGTGAGGTGTCCCGGTCAACCCGGGCGTTTGAGGCTGGTTTGAAACGCCCGGATGGGCCAAGTTTCTTTTTTTGTCGGGCCGCCTGTCCCGGGCATTTGAAGCAGGTATGGGGCGCCCGAATGCGCTTAGCGGGACACTTCACCTGGTGAGAAATGCATATGGGATATCTCGTGCATGTTGGTCATTCATCTAGTTGGAGATTTGTATCCTCATTTCTCAGCAGTTTATTTCCCATGCTTGCTAACCATTTTGTGAGCAGGCAGCTTCCATGTTTTTTATGTGATTTCAAAGTTTAATTTTTTTTAGGAACAGAAAGCCTGATTTAACTTTCATTTTCATATTTATGTTCTTGACAACAAGGTATTTTAACAAGGTCACTCTTGAATATATTTTGATAAGTATAAATTTTTTAGTTTTGAAACATGATGAAGCCTTATGAAGAATGGTGATACCCTGTGATATAGTGTATGAAACTCGTTTCATGCCAATTTATTTTATTGAGAAACACAATAATGCACTCCAAAAAACAATAAAACTTGATAAGAAGTTAATAACTGATGTTTATTACAAACTTGTAATTTTGAGTTTGAATTACATAGACACGAAAAGAAACATTATGATAGGCTTTTTGAAGGAAATATGCCCTAGAGGCAATAATAAAGTTATTATTTATTTCCTCATATCATGATAAATGTTTATTATTCATGCTAGAATTGTATTAACCGGAAACTTAGTACATGTGTGAATACATAGACAAACAGAGTGTCACTAGTATGCCTCTACTTGACTAGCTCGTTAATCGAAGATGGTTATGTTTCCTAACCATAGACATGAGTTGTCATTTGATTAACGAGATCACATCATTAGGAGAATGATGTGATTGACTTGACCCATTCCGTTAGCTTAGCACTTGATCGTTTAGTATGTTGTTGTTGCTTTCTTCATGACTTATACATGTTCCTATGACTATGAGATTATGCAACTCCCGTTTACCGGAGGAACACTTTGTGTGCTACCAAACGTCACAACGTAACTGGGTGATTATAAAGGTGCTCTACAGGTGTCTCCGAAGGTACTTGTTGAGTTGGTGTATTTTGAGATTAGGATTTGTCACTCCGATTGTCGGAGAGGTATCTCTGGGCCCACTCGGTAATACACATCACTATAAGCCTTGCAAGCATTGTAACTAATGAGTTAGTTGTGGAATGATGTATTACGGAACGAGTAAAGAGACTTGCCGGTAACGAGATTGAACTAGGTATTGAGATACCAACGATCGAATCTTGGGCAAGTAACATACCGATGACAAAGGGAACAACGTATGTTGTTATGCGGTTTGACAGATAAAGATCTTCGTAGAATATGTGGGAGCCAATATGAGCATCCAGGTTCCGCTATTGGTTATTGACCGGAGACGTGTCTCGGTCATGTCTACATAGTTCTCGAACCCGTAGGGTCCGCACGCTTAAAGTTCGGTGACGATCGGTATTATGAGTTTTTGTGTTTTGATGTACCGAAGGTAGTTTGGAGTCCCGGATATGATCACGGACATGACGAGGAGTCTCGAAATGGTCGAGACGTAAAGATCGATATATTGGACGACTATGTTCGGACACCGGAAAGGTTCCGGAAGGTTTCGGACATATACCGGAGTACCGGGGGTTACCGGAACCCCCCGGGGAGTTAATTGGGCCTCATGGGCCCTAGTGGGAGAAGAGGAGGGGCGGCCAAGGGAAGCCGCGCGCCCCCTCCCCCTCTAGTCCGAATTGGACAAGGAGGGGGGCGGCGCCCCCCTTTCCTTCTCTTCCTCTCTCCCTTCCTTCTCCCCTCCTACTCCAACTAGGAAAAGAGGGAGTCCTACTCCCGGTGGGAGTAGGACTCCCCCCTTGGCGCGCCCTCCTCCTGGCCGACCGCCTCCCCCCTAGCTCCTTTATATACGGGGGCAGGGGGCACCCTATAGACACACAAGTTGATCTGTTGATGTCTCCCAACCGTGTGCGGTGCCCCCCTCCACCATAATCCACCTCGATCATATCGTAGCGGTGCTTAGGCGCAGCCCTGCATCGGTAGCATCATCATCACCGTCATCACGCCGTCGTGTTGACGAAACTCTCCTGCGAAGCTTTGCTGGATCGAAGCTCGCGGGAAGTCATCGAGTTGAACGTGTGCTGAACTCGGAGGTGCCGTGTGTTCGGTACTTAGATCAGTCGGATCGTGAAGACGTACGACTACATCAACCGCGTTGTGCTAACGCTTCCGCTTTCGGTCTACGAGGGTACGTGGACACACTCTCCCCTCTCGTTGCTATGCATCACCATGATCCTGCGTGTGCATAGGAATTTTTTTGAAATTACTACGTTCCCCAACACTTTGAACACGATGAACCACTTTGAAACGACATGACTACTCATTTACACACATTTCATAATATGATACTCTATGATACATAATGAACTACAATAAAACTAATGATTAACACACTCTAGAGTATTATGCCACACAAGGATCAGGTCTGGAATGATGATATACGGGATAGAGTTAGGGTAGCACTGATTGAAGAGAAACTTGTCCAACATCGTCTGAGATTATTTGGGCATATTCAGTGCAGGCCTCCAGAAGCTCCAGTGCATAGTGGATGATTAAGTCGTGCTGATAATGTCTAGAGAGGTTGGGGTAGACCAAGCTTGACATGAGAGGAGTCGGTAAAGAGAGATATGAAGGACTGAAATATCACTAAAGAACTAGTCATGTACATGGGTGCGTGGAAGCTAGTTATTCATGTGTCAGAACCATGAGTTGGTTGCGAGATCTGATGGGTTTCAGCTCTAGCCTACCCCAACTTGTTTAGGACTAAAGGCTTTGTTGTTGTTGTTGTTGTTGTTGTTGTTGTTGTTGTTGTTCCAAATTTCGTATTTAAAAATGTTTGAAAATATATTCATGATTGGTCTTGTTTAAAAGATATCCTTACCAACACCCCAAATATGTAAACAAAATAAAATTCAGAAAAAAATGAACATGGCATGGGGAGGGGGGCAAGGGGGATCCCCACTTGAATATGATCTCTATTCCAAGAAAATAAGCCGATTATGAGGGAAACTAGGTCGAACCCCATGATCCCGTTTATGAGGAATACCAAATCAAAAACCTTGATCCAATGTATAAGGAATACCGAACCCAAATACCATACAACCCTAGGGCAAAGATCAGGTAAACACAAAGCACCCCATACATAGTTACAACACAACGCAAAGGCCAACTAACTAAAGAAATAGGTGGTTGGGAGGAACAACACAGGTTATGTCAAACCATCTAAAGTGTAGCACTAGCAAGACAACAAGGTGGCAAGATCAAAGGTCCCCACGAGAGCAAACAGGCAACGACAACATTGAGACCGCAGACACAAGATGGCGCTGGGTTCCACCACTAGGGAGTTGCACTATTGCTAACCCCTAGCCATCGCACACTCAACATTATGGTTGTCTTGCCCATGGTGAGGTTAGGATGACGCAGAGGGAGACGCGGACTCATTGAGCATGCACCGAGAGGATGTCGATTCACCCCCGAAAGGGATGTTAGTTGGTGAAAACTAACGAAGGAGTGATAGGCTGACAGAGAGGCCTCAGAAAAAATATCTCAACCAAGGACGGACATAGGCACATAGCCATGGCGGTGTGTGTGTGTGTGGGGGGGGGGGGGGTGTTGGGGAGGGGGGAGAACAAATAAGGTTGAGTGTTATACATATGCATGTATTCTCTTGAAAAACTAGCATCCATGGTGCTCTGCATAGGAAAAAAAAATTGATACGTAAAAGTCATTTTTGAAGCATTGTGAGGTCCGATAGGAGAATGGTGTAGAGAAGAAATCATGTAGTGATTGATCGTTGGATCTTAAACCAACGATCAACTGTGTATAGATTAATAAAAAGAAACAAAAGGACAGACAAGTTTGTTCTCCCACGCGAAAAGGAGTCAGTCCAACGTCTTGCTCACTCGATCTAGCCGTGGACGTATGGCTTCCAAAGGGGATCCAGCACCATAAACTAGCGATGACCGGGTGTCGTCAGAACTCCGTGTCAGTTTCATCGGCCAGCAGCTGCATACGAAAACGAGTCACCATTGTGCTAGCCTAAACAGTGTGTTGCACTCCCTCAAAAAAAAAAAGTGTGTTGCACGATGTAAACGACAGCGTGCAGCTTGCGTGCCACACAGGTGCCCATCAAAAATGCTAGACGTACAGGCTTTTACAGAAGTTCTACAGGCTCCTTCCAAATTTTCTAAACATCCCCCCTGATTTCAATGGGGATGAGCCCTTGCCACTGCTAATGACCAATTAAAAACTACCATATCATCTTGTAACCTCCTCTTTCCTGTAACATCCTGTACGTGTAGCAAAGCCGGGTGCCCACCCACGGTTTTCCAAGAAGAAGCAGATCCACGTCCCGTCCTCGTCATGCAAAGTTGACCGGTCAATGGTCAGCACGACATGCCAATGGCACCCACTGGCAGCATATCTCGAGCCGCCAAGGAATATACACGCCGGTGGGCGCACACATGGTTTGAGAGCCCCGTCATATGCACGCACGCATGCACATCCGTTGCTCATGGCTGACGACATACGGCTGCCCGAATGCATGACCCTACTCAGCATTCTCATCGCCATCTGATTAATCGCCAATCGCTGTTTTGTCTTGCGGAGAGTTATATTGCGTACGTGTACTAGGTCACAAACAACAACGCACATATGGACTTCCGAAGGGTTGCACTATGGTCTTAGGGCATGTACAATGGGAGCAGCACCACACCACTGCCGGAGCGTTTCATGTAGATAAAAGTAATTAAAGTCACTGGAAGTGCATGGATGAACCCCGATACATATGAACTCACTTTGAAAAACACATTTCTAAATGCTAAAAAAAATCTAAAAAACATGGCACGGGTACGTATTCATGTTCTATGTGCGTGCATAAAGTTTCACGGAAAAATAACCTTTTTTGTGGCCAGTGCAAAAAAGACAAAAAAATTGTGTCGTGAAACGCTATTTAGAAGCACTAAAATTTGTCTTTTTTACGGAGACAAAACAAAAAGATATTTTTTCACAAAACTTTGCGCCGCGCACACACATTTGTGAACATGTATGAATGGAATTTTCTTTTGATTTTTTTGAGATTTTAAAACGTACTTAAAATGCATTTTTTGAAAAGTTGGTGCAGATGCCCCTGGGTTCAGATCGTGCCCACTCCTAAAGCCACTATCTAATTCTACCTTCATCCAATGGAAGCAATGGTATGGTCCTCAGGGTTGGCAGCATTTTTGTATTCACCATAGAGTAGGCTTGTCCAACCCTCCCTCATTGGCAGCGTCTGCATTTTTGTCAGGGGAGAGCCGGCCTCTTCTGCAGGATCCTATCTATCTCTACAAATTACACCTTTTCCTAAGCTCAGCTATCTGAACCTACGTGGCGTGCTTGGGCATCTGTCCATGCTATGCTGGAGCATTGGCCATGCCCTTAAACTTGGCATGCCTGTGACGAAATTGAAAAATCACGCCGCGTCCGCTGGCAGCCACATCGTCTTACTAGTGATGGTCTTATCGGCCTTTGAAATCTTGCTGATAAGCCCACGCCGTCTAGCAAAATGAACCCGCCCTACTTAGCACTGTTCTCGATGTAGCTCGGCCGGCGTGGTTTTCAGTTTGCGATCTCGTCCTCTCACTCCTTTTCCTTTCATAGAACACAGTACATACACATGCGCTCATATACACACGCATACACTCATCCCTATAACACACAAGCACACCATATCCTTATGAGTATCTCCAAGATACTGAGCCGACATATCATCTTGACATTGACGAACTCACCACAGGCGCCTCGTAGTCGACGCGAACATCTCCTCCCACTGAACGCGCATCGTCGGAAATTTTGGAATAAATTCAGGAAGATGCAAGTACCCGGATTTGAACCCTGATGCGCTGGGGATACCTCTATCCTCCTAACCATCTATCTCGTCGCTCCCTATCTTTTTATTACCCTATGTAGACGGGAAAACAGAGGAAACATATTTCCCCTCCTCGGATTCAGGAATCTCAAAATACCCCCCCCCCCCCCCCCCCCAAAAAAAAACAAATGTCCTCTCCGTACCACATCATTTCCACGATCCTGTCAAGGTCGTCTGACCCGTTGGTCCTACATGCTCCGTGTTGCACCACAAGACATAGACCGTTGTCCAGGTTTTTTTCCCCTCGATTATCCCCGTTAATTATGGTTAATTTCCTGTAATCAATTCTCTGTATGCCTTGCCCGGTTTGATAAGTACTTTGCTGATGTGGCATAGTAGTTAATGAAGAGAGGGGGGGGGGGGGGGTGTGAGTAACATGCAATCCTTACACGTGACCATATAGGCAACAAAAAAACGCGATCCTAATCACATGTATGCATGAGCGTCGAATCATTAAATTTAGATACAACCCCTATGAAACAATGCATTGGACTAGTTGTCTCTTAAGTTTTTTATATTTCTATGATAATGTGCTAAGAGAGGATGCATTGTGAGTGCCCTGATGGCTGATGAGCAAATAATCATACTGTTAATGTAGTACTATAATCAAGATCTAAAACTCGCCTTTATTATTATTATTATTATTATTATTATTATTATTATTATTATTATTATTATTATTATTATTATTATGGGTTTGCTAACGAGCGTTGAATATGTGGGAAAAGCGGAGCTCCCGCTCACCTCGCACGCGTTTTTAAGCCGGCCCATGTGTGGGGCAGGGCGCCCCTATGTTTTTTCATTTCGTTTTTTTATTCTTTAAATTAATAAAATATCTTGGGATTTCAAATAAGTTCCAAATTTCAGAAAATTTGTGAATTAATAAAAAAGCCTGAGAAATCATAACATGTTCGTGATTTCCAAAAATGATCATGATTTTGAAAAATGGTAGGGAAATCATAAATCGTTCGTGGATTGAAAGTATATTCGTGATTTTGTAAATTATTTGCATATACAAAAAATGATCATGATTTTGAAAAAATATTGCGGAAATCAAAAAAGGTTCAAGATTTTGAAAAAAAAAATCAGAATTAAAAAATGTTCAGAATATTTGTAAAATGTTTGTGAATTGCAAAAAAAATCCTAAATTCAAAACATCATCAATTAAAAATGTCCACTGATTGAAAAGTGTCAATGAACTCGAAAAATGTTCCTGCATTTCAAAAAATGCTCGTCAAACAAAGCAATGTTTGTCAATTTCGAAATTGTTCCAAATTTTGAAAAATATTCATTGATTCAAAAACTGTTTCCTGATTCAACGGAATGTTCACGAGTTTCAAAAACTGTTTACAATTTCAAAAAAATGTCGGCGAATTTGTTAAAAGTTTCCATTGGTTGAAAACATGTTTGTGAATTTCAAAAATGCTCATGATTACAATTCTTTTCATGATCTAAAACTTTTTATGAATTTAATAAATATTCATAAATTTGAAAAGATGTTTGCAAAATGAAAAAAGAAAAAATAGCAAAGTAAAATAAAATAAAAGATAAATGATTTTTTTCTATAAAGGGTGGACTTTATTGACTTAAAATGGACCATCAAGAGGATACAAACAAAATGTGTAGGATGCACACCGCCAACACCAATGCACGCACACAAAAACATGCCGGCAAATAGCAAAGTCATATAAGACCAAAACTATGCGTAGGCAAGAAAAAAGAAAGAGAAATGCCACAAAACGATCAGATCCGTGATCAGCAACTATAACAATGACCATATCTGCACCGACCATCTCATGACACCACATGGACGACGAGATTTTTCAACAGCAACACCTTCAGGAAGGGAGCGACACTCAAGTGTCGCCGTCATCGGATCCAGCCACCCAGGGCTAGAATCTAGACTTTAATCCTGAAGAATCAGTCTGAGCATTCCGAACAATGCCTTCAACAAGGTAATGATGTAAAACATCGTCATTGCCAGGTATACCCAACTCGGTCAGACCTAGGCTTTCATAAAATAAAAACAAACATGAAAAAAAGAAAAGGGAAAACGGAAAACGTAAAAAGGGGAAACATAAAAGAAAAAACTGTTGGGAATCGTAGCATAATTTTAAAATTTTCCTACGCTCACCAGGATGCATCTATGGAGTATACTAGCAACGAGGGAAAAGGAGTGCATCTACATACCCTTGTAGATCGCGAGCGGAAGCGTTCCAATGAACGTGGATGACGGAGTCGTACTCGCCATGATCCAAATCACCGATGACCGAGTGCCGAACGGACGGCACCTCCGCGTTCAACACACGTACGGTGCAGCGACGTCTCCTCCTTCTTGATCCAGCAAGGGGGAAGGAGAGGTTGATGGAGATCCAACAGCACGACGGCGTGGTGGTGGATGTAGCGGGTTTCCGGCAGGGCTTCGCCGAGCTTCTGCGAGAGAGAGAGAGGTGTTGCAGGGGAGGAGGGAGGCGCCCAAAGCTGTAGGTTGCTGCCCTCCCTCCCCCCCTTTATATAGGCCCCCTGGGGGGGCGCCGGCCCAGGGAGATGGGATCTCCAAGGGGGGGCGGCGGCCAAAGGGGGGGAAGGGGTGCCTTGCCCCCCAAGGCAAGGGGGAAGCTCCCCCCCCCTTAGGGTTCCCAACCCTAGGCGCATGGGGGAGGCCCAAGGGGGGCGCCCCAGCCCACTAAGGGCTGGTTCCCTTCCACTTTCAGCCCACGGGCCCCTCCGGGATGGGTGGCCCCACCCGGTGGACCTCCGGGACCCTTCCGGTGGTCCCGGTACAATACCGGTAACCCCCGAAACTTTCCCGGTGGCCGAAACTGGACTTCCTATATATAATTCTTCACCTCCGTACCATTCCGGAACCTCTCGTGACGTCCGGGATCTCATCCGGGACTCCGAACAACTTTCGGGTTTCCGCATACATATATCTCTACAACCCTAGCGTCACCGGACCTTAAGTGTGTAGACCCTACGGGTTCGGGAGACATGCAGACATGACCGAGACGCCTCTCCGGTCAATAACCAACAGCGGGATCTGGATACCCATGTTGGCTCCCACATGTTCCACGATGATCTCATCGGATGAACCACGGTGTCGAGGATTCAATCAATCCGTATGCAATTCCCTTTGTCAATCGATATGTTACTTGCCCGAGATTCGATCGTCGGTATCCCAATACCTTGTTCAATCTCGTTACCGGCAAGTCTCTTTACTCGTACCGCAATGCATGATCCCGTGACTAACGCCTTAGTCACATTGAGCTCATTATGATGATGCATTACCGAGTGGGCCCAGAGATACCTCTCCGTCATACGGAGTGACAAATCCCAGTCTCGATCCGTGCCAACCCAACAGACACTTTCGGAGATACCCGTAGTGCACCTTTATAGTCACCCAGTTACGTTGTGACGTTTGGCACACCCAAAGCACTCCTACGGTATCCGGGAGTTGCACGATCTCATGGTCTAAGGAAAAGATACTTGACATTGGAAAAGCTCTAGCAAACGAAACTACACGATCTTTTATGCTATGCTTAGGATTGGGTCTTGTCCATCACATCATTCTCCTAATGATGTGATCCCGTTATCAATGACATCCAATGTCCATAGTCAGGAAACCATGACTATCTGTTGATCAACGAGCTAGTCAACTAGAGGCACGTTGTGTTCTATGTATTCACACATGTATTACGATTTTCGGACAATGCAATTATAGCATGAATAATAGACGATTATCATGAACAAAGAAATATAATAATAACCTTTTATTATTGCCTCTAGGGCACATTTCCAACAGTCTCCCACTTGCACTAGAGTCAATAATCTAGTTACATTGTGATGAATCGAACACCCATTGCGTCCTGGTGTTGATCATGTTTTGCCCTAGGGAGAGGTTTAGTCAACGGATCTGCTACATTCAGGTCCGTATGTACTTTACAAATATCTATGTCTCCATTTTGAACACTTTCACGAATGGAGTTGAAGCGACGCTTGATATGCCTGATCTTCCTGTGAAACCTGGGCTCCTTCGCAAGGCCAATAGCTCCAGTGTTGTCACAGAAGAGAGTCATTGGGCCCGACGCATTGGGAATCACCCCTAGGTCGGTAATGAACTCCTTCATCCAGACTGCTTCCTGTGCTGCCTCCGAGGCTGCCATGTACTCCGCTTCACATGTAGATCCCGCCACGACGCTTTTCTTGCAACTGCACCAGCTTACTGCTCCTCCATTCAAAATATACACGTATTCAGTCTGTGACTTCGAGTCATCCAGATCTGTGTCGAAGCTAGCGTCGACGTAACCCTTTACGACAAGCTCTTCGTCACCTCCATAAACGAGAAACATATCCTTAGTCCTCTTCAGGTACTTCAGGATATTCTTGACCGCTGTCCAGTGTTCCTTGCCGGGATTACTTTGGTACCTTCCTACCAAACTTACAGCAAGGTTTACATCAGGTCTGGTACACAGCATGGCATACATAATAGACCCTATGGTTGAGGCATAGGGGATGACACTCATCTCTTCTATATCTTCTGCCGTGGTCGGGCATTGAGCCGTGCTCAATTGCACACCTTGCAATACAGGCAAGAACCCCTTCTTGGACTGATCCATACTGAACTTCTTCAATATCTTGTCAAGGTATGTACTTTGTGAAAGACCAATGAGGCGTCTTGATCTATCTCTATAGATCTTGATGCCTAATATATAAGCAGCTTCTCCAAGGTCCTTCATTGAAAAACACTTATTCAAATAGGCCTTTACACTTTTCAAGAATTCTATATCATTTCCCATCAATAGTATGTCATCCACATATAATATGAGAAATGCTACAGAGCTCCCACTCACTTTCTTGTAAACACAGGCTTCTCCATAAGTCTGTGTAAACCCAAACGCTTTGATCATCTCATCAAAGCGAATGTTCCAACTCCGAGATGCTTGCACCAGCCCATAGATTGAGCGATGGAGCTTGCATACTTTGTTAGCATTCTTAGGATCGACAAAACCTTCCGGCTGCATCATATACAACTCTTCCTTAAGGAAGCCGTTAAGGAATGCTGTTTTGACGTCCATCTGCCATATCTCATAATCATAGTATGCGGCAATTGCTAACATGATTCGGACGGACTTTAGCTTCGCTACGGGTGAGAAAGTCTCATCGTAGTCAACCCCTTGAACTTGTCGATAACCCTTAGCGACAACTCGAGCTTTGTAGATGGTCACATTACCATCCGCGTCCGTCTTCTTCTTAAAGATCCATTTGTTTTCTATGGCTCGCCGCTCATCGGGCAAGTCAGTCAAAGTCCATACTTTGTTTTCATACATGGATTCTATCTCGGATTTCATGGCTTCTAGCCATTTGTCGGAATCCGGGCCCGCCATCGCTTCTTCATAGTTCGAAGGTTCACCGTTGTCTAACAACATGATTTCTAGGACAGGGTTGCCGTACCACTCTGGTGCGGAACGTGTCCTTGTGGACCTACGAAGTTCAGTAACTTGATCCGAAGCTTCATGATCATCATCATTAACTTCCTCCCCAGTCGGTGTAGGCACCACACGAACATTTTCCCGCGCTGCGCTACTTTCCGGTTCGGAAGGGGTGACTATCACCTCATCAAGTTCCACTTTCCTCCCACTCAATTCCTTCGAGAGAAACTCCTTTTCCAGAAAGGACCCGTTCTTGGCCGCGAAGATCTTGCCTTCGGATCTGAGGTAGAAGGTATACCCAATAGTTTCCTTAGGGTATCCTATGAAGGCGCATTTTTCCGATTTGGGTTCGAGCTTTTCAGGTTGAAGTTTCTTGACATAAGCATCGCATCCCCAAACTTTTAGAAACGACAGCTTAGGTTTCTTCCCAAACCATAATTCATACGGTGTCGTCTCAACGGATTTCGACGGAGCCCTATTTAAAGTGAATGCGGCAGTCTCTAAAGCATAACCCCAAAATGAGAGCGGTAAATCGGTAAGAGACATCATAGATCGCACCATATCCAATAGAATGCGATTACGACGTTCGGACACACCATTTCTCTGAGGTGTTCCAGGCGGCGTGAGTTGTGAAACTATTCCATATTTCCTTAAGTGTGCACCATGTAGGGTAACGTAGCAGAAAACAAAAAATTTCTGACCTACGCACCAGCCCAGGACCACTATGGAGACTGCATACAAGGTTTGATCTTTTTCGTTACCGACTCGTAGCGCAGCGGGAAGTAGAGTCGATGACGATCGGCGGTGCAGATCCCTGCAGCTAGGATTTACAACCTCCCAACCGCGAGGATGAATACCCTCATCCGCCATACGGACAGCCCTCCGGGAGGCGGTCGAACAGTCCCCCGGACGGTGTCGCGGACAGCCCTTCGGGAGGACCTTCGAAACTCGAACGGTCACTCGGACAGCCCTTCGGGAGGACCTTCGAAACTCAGACGGTCACACGGACAGCCCTTCGGGAGGCACTCACGAACTAAGACCGAAACTACGATCTCTCTACAGAGTTGCACACATACGGTGTCATCTATCTGGCAGGGCTTCGCCGTCCAGAACTAGTTCCTGCCGGAACCCAGACAGCCTTACGGCTCTACGAAACTCTTTTCGTGGGAGGGAGAGAAGAAGCCAGATCATTGCAATGGCATGTATGTGAGAAGGGATGATCCTTTAGGCAGCCCCCTCCACCCCTATTTATAGGCCAAGCCCAAGGGTGGCTTCTCCAAGAAGCCAAGGGGGGAAATACCAAAAAGGCCCTCAAGGTGGCTTCTCCAAGAAGCCAAGCAAAAAGCACTTTCACTATTCATGACGGCATTTTTCAGCGTCCGTTCGAATTGAAAATATTTATGTGGGCTCAGAACATTTCCAGTACCCACTAAAATAATTTTCAACGCGTTCCGAAACAATTTCGGTTTAGTGATTTTCATCTGCGAAAAGCAAACAAGAATGCGTTTTCACTATTCATGAAGACAATTTTTCGCGTCCACTAAATCCGAAAATATTTCTGTGGGTCTTAGAATAATTCCAGTACCCACTAAAATGATTTTGGATTCGTTCTGAAACAATTTCAGATTAGTGAATTTCATCTGCGAAAAACAGCCAAAGCGGTACCGGCAGCTCCGAAACATTTTCGGTTTTTATTTCTGAAAATTCCAAAAAGTTTCCAGAATGATTCTGGCACCCTCCAAGAATTATCAGGCATGTGCCGAAACCATTTTGACTTAATGGCATACCCCGAAACAACTTTTTCGGTTTCACCGAAACTCATCCGGTGACCTCTCTCTGCGGTACGATTCCGCTGTCCGAAACTTTTCGGTGTCCGAAACTTTTTCGGTGATTTTCTCTCAGACTCCCTGTCTAGTATTCAGCAGATAGATGACCCTTAAGCGTGTGACCCTATAGGTTCGGTGAAGTATAGACATGACCTGGAACCCCTTCCGATCAATGATCAACATCGGAGCCGTGGACACCCATATTGACCCCTATACCCACACGAATGAATATTCGAGTGAACCTCCAGTTGAGGTGAGCTATTCCTGTTGCTTCACGATATATCACAAACACCTGAGGTGAGATTTATTGCATCCCCGTGGGCCAACACTTTGTCCACTATGCAAGTTACCTCGTTACCGGTTTTGTTCTCTTTTCTCGTTTCGTGTTCCGGCATCCCCGTGATCAAATCACAAAGTGTCTGGCCAGACGATGATGGACACCGTAACACCGAGTGGGCCCGAGTATATCTCTCCATCGTCGGAGGAGCAAATCCCAATCTCGAGCTATCAAGTTACTTAACATACTTTCCCATGAACCCGTAAGCCGCCGTAATAGCCATCCAGTTACGGATGACGTTTAACAAACCCCAAAGTTCATGAAGCAAGCATGAAGAAACTCGATACTCTCATGGTCTAAGGAATTATGCAAATATTAACTATCTCTGTGTTATAAACCATTAACTTGTGACGAATGTATCTCATAGCATAACATCAGTTCGGGTCGATTCAACACAAATGTCCTTCCTGACATTGTGCCCTCAAAGTTGCTTGGCATAGACATGCCCATGATTGGGAAAACATAATCATCATGCAACACTTGAGCTAGTCTTAGAGGCACGACTAGGAATACATTTTACCGTTTATTATTCCACACGTGCATATGGGTTCTCCCCAGAGCCTTTATGGATATACGGGCTCAGGAACCACAGCAGTTATAGCATGGAACATAAACATAATTATGAACAAGGAGATAAATAATATCATTTATTATTGCCTCTAGGGCATATCTCCTACAGAATCCCACTTGCACTAGAGTCAATAATCTAGTTAATGCTAATGCACTTTACACCTGTGGCACACTGGTGTAACTATGCTTCGCTTGTGGTATAGCCTGATGTCCAACGGATCTGACGACTTCAGTTCCTTGTGTATCTTTGCATGTCCTCGCGTTTTCACGTTTTCACAAAATTCATATTTTGTGTGGACTTGGCTTTGTATGTATGTGAATCACAGGTCAAACCTGGATTCCTCAGACTGAGTTATGGAGCAACTACCTGCAGTAGTGTCCCATTGTCAAAAGCCATCTTGGAACTATACTAAGTTCATGAATGAACTATATGATTCAACATCTTCTTTGTCGCTTCTAAAGCGTCAACATACTTAGCCCTTGTTATAGAATTCGCCACAGTAACTAGTTTGAACAAATTCCAACTAACTGTGCCACCACATTGTGTGTTACACAAAACCCTTAACTTAAATCGAAAATCGCACGGTGAAAAGATGAAGACTATCGATGTAACATTTTACAACGAACTCTTCATGATCTCCGCTTGCAAGAAACCATATCATCAGTACTTACTCTAGTACTTAATGACATCTTTCACTGTTGTCCCACGATCAGTACTTTGATCACTTTAGTATCCATACTCGCAACACCTTGGGAGTATCGGACATATCTGGTTGTTTTACATACCATGGAATACATGATTAATCCAAACACAAAAGTGTGTGGAATCTGCATCATGTATTTTACTCATCAGTGTTTTGGGACACCGAGTCTTGCAAAAACTCCTTCCATGTGACTTTGGCAAGAATCACTCCTTGGCGTTTTAAATGCTAAAAGGTTTTAGCATCTTGTCAATATGTATTCATTGCTTAGCCCCATTAGGTAAATCTATCTCCATAGATCATCATGCCTAATATTGAGGCTATTTAGCCTAAGCACTTCATCGAAAAACTATTTTCAAATGAAGTCCTAATTCGTGTCAAGAAATTTATTTCCAATTACCAATGTGCCAAGCACATAAGGTTTTTAGAAATATTATTACGCTCCCACTTACTTTCTTGAATTACAAGCATCTTCGTTACCCATTGATGAAGTCAAAACCCCTTTGACCATTTCATCAAAACACGAAGATTCCAACTCCATTTTGCTCTCTTCTGTCCATTGCTGGAACTCTGAAGTTTGCATACCTACTAGCATCCTTTGGATCGACAAATTACTTTGGACTGTATCATATACAAGTCCTAGCTTTCATTTCCATCAGATGGAAATCCTTTTATCATCCATGTTTCATATCTCATGATTGAAATATGTATTAATTGCTAGTTCAACCCGAACCGACTTTAAGCATCGCTACGATGAAAACAACCTCATCGTAGTCAACTCTTGAACTTGTTATTTCAACAAGTCGAGCTTTATGGATAAAACATTTTTATCCATATCAGTTTTAAGTTCCATATATTCGTTAGACTCTAAGTCTTCCGAAAGGTGTATCAAGGTTTTAATCTTGAATCACTTATATGGAAACTAACTTGGGTTGTATTGGCATTTAGCCAATTCCGGAGTCAGGGCCCATCAACGCTTCCTTGTGTATCGTAGGTATAATGTTGTCTAACAACAATATCTCGTTTGCGCACCTGAGAGGTTTGCACGAGCCTTGCCTACGTGGTTCAGCTGCAAGTTCGACCGAAGTTCATACATTTTATTGTAGAGACTTCCGTATCAGTCGCAGTAGGAAACTCTGGAATTACTTCCAAGGTCTCTTTCCTTTGATCTGATGACTTAGATACTGTTTATCTCGTCGAGTTGCACTATTCTCCCACTCACCTTTTTGAAAGAACCATTCTCTTTAAAAGCACACCGTTTCGCGGCAAAACTATTTGCCTCGGTATAGTGAGGGAGGAATACCCAACATTTTGGTATAACCTACAAAGTAGCACTTGTCTGATTTGGAATATGTTTGTAACCTTTTACACAAGCCCCATATTCCAAATGTTAAGAAAACATATAACATGGTTGGGCGTACCATACCATGGCTTCATTTCAACAGACCCGATGTAGCTCTTTTCAGTGTTAAATCCGCAGTCTCTAAAGCATCACTTTAAAAAGGATAATGGCAAATTTATTTATGTCATCTTTGACCTTACCATGTCATAAATGGTTATATTACATCTCGACGGACTTTTCACTTGCAGTGGTGTTCCGGGAGGTGCAAGTTATGAAAACCCCTTTCACAACTCATCAGACATTCGCTAAACATGTAACTCAAATATTCCTTTGTGCAATCAAATTGCAGAAACATAATTTTCTTGTTACAATAACTTCTACTTCATTTTTGAAAACCTTTCGAATGATTTCAAAAGATCCAGACTTACGTCTCATCAAGTAAATATCCATATATCTACTTGAGTCATTTCTGAAGATAAATAAATCCACCACTAACAACACTTATCGGACTACACACATCAAATGTATGATCACTAATAAGTTTGTTGTTCGTTCCTTATTGCCTGTGAACGGTATTTTAGTCACTTCACTTTTCGGAGGAAAGTTGCAAGTGTCAGATGATTCAAAATCAAAAAGACTTCAAAATCCATCATAATGGAATTTTCCATGCGGGTTTCTCCAATGTGACCAAATGTAGTGCCACACTTGTGTGGTATTCTTTTAGTCTTGCGACATTTAGCGTCAGTGTTATGGATGTATCATATTACCCTCAATATTCATAACATACATCCCATCTTGGATGGAAGCATGGCCCTTCATGTTATTCATAATACTTAACAACAATTGTTGTTTTTATGAACAACTCTTTTGCAACAAACATGTGCAATGGGCTAGAGTGTATGAAACTCTAAAATGAATTATGAAAGTAAACCCAGAGGTATTGTATTATTATCAATATTCACAACATACATCTCATTCATAATGAAAGTATGGCCCTTGTGTTATTCATAACATCGAACATAAAAGGTTCTATTATGAACAACCTTCTTGCAAGATACCTTATGCAATGGGCTAGAGTTTGTAAAACTCTAAATGAATTATGAAAATAAATACAAATGGCAATACACCGATGGAAGGTATAGTAACATTTACTATGTTCCCTGTGTATACCTTAACCTCATTTCTGGCTAGTCTTTTTAGGCCACAGTAGCTCTTACAGTGATTCGCAATTGAATGCAATCGAGCGGGTATCTTTGTGATTAACTCACAGTACCCAAGAATTAGTGATTAACATGTTTAACCATAATTCCCAAGAACTATATCTTTGACCAGCCTACTATACAACAAAAACTTGTATGACATTCATACATGAGCTGGATATTCCAGTCATCTTTCTTTCTGCCTTTTTACTTCTAACAGTTTAACTTTTAGTATTTCTCCTACTCGCAAAAGAAGCACCCAACTTAAGAGTGGCGTTAGCCCCGGACTTCCTAGGCGTGTAAGTCATACTAACACCCTTTGGACACTTCCTTTCTCTTTAAGTTGTTGTTTTATTCACCTTTCATTATATGACAGGCGTTCTTCTGGATCCCTTTCCCAACAGTCAAATGCATAGTAAACACTTTTACTAATACTTGCAAACAAACATTGCTTTGTTTGTATCTGAAAATAATTTTCAGTTCCATGAATATCATATAACTATCCCAACTTTCGAAGTTTGGGTTTCATGGAAGCAAACATATTGCACTTGACTGAAACGGAATTATAGCTTTTGGATCGAAGGACGAGAGTCACATGATACATAGCTTTAGCGGGAGGATACGGAAAGCATGCGATAGGACAAAGTCCATCTCGGCACTTTTGAGGACAATCCTCATATTACGTTACCAATCGTAAAGTTTTAACCAGATATTTAACAGTTATTCAATTTTAATAGGGAAGGTGGAAACGCGAGCCATTATTCTACAACTATTTTGCAAGAAACACTTAGACAGTGTTCATAATTAATTGCACTGAGAATTAAACATGTTAATTCAACAGTGCGCTCCCACTAAAATCAATATCTCTCACAATTAATTTTGAGTGATACAAGATCCAGACTTCAATTCATCGCCATAGAATCATCATCTCATAACGGGAATTTTAATCGGTAGGCCAACTTGCCGATCACATCTCTATGTGACTCTTGCTCATCTTTCGATGCGTGTGTTCCGAGCTCAGGACGATCCTGCCATGAACGTCAAGACAACCAAGTGATCTTGCTGCGAGGTTTGACCTCACCCGCCTCACACTTCTCTAATCGTTCGTACCCATGCATCCATGGCGCACCCCGAAAAGATAGGTGCCGTGACGGTGCTACACTTGGGAGAACACTAACTACTTGATATTTTAAGTGAGAGATCACCCTAATAAAAGCGACTACCGCGCAATCAAGAAGGGTGCATCATAAGGGATAAACATCTCAGGCAATTCATAATAGCATGATATGGTATAGCCCTTTCCGACGGAGAAGTATTTCATTTCTTCGTCTTCGGCATTCGCGTCGGTGGTCACCTTCACGAAGATTGCCACCACCTTGTCGATGCACCAGATAATATTGCTATCTCTATAGCTAACAAAATAATGCATTACAACAAGGTTGACACGCAGGTCATTAAAATGGAATCATATGGCTCCAGCCATCATGCCGAATCATGACACGCAGGTCATGTTAATCAAATTACATCATATAGTCATCTCATACATAATCAAATTAGTATGAGCACTGCTATACCACATCACATGCACATCCTGCAAAACCAAGTTAGACGCCTCTAATAGGTTTATGCAAAATTTTATTTTACGTGGCTTCTAAGGTTTTGACTTAAACCGCAGCTACCAACGTTTTATCATCAAGTATGATTATTCAAGTTGCTAGATTAACATCTCGGGGTGTATGAAACACGAGATAATTAAATCTCGAGCCCCATACTAAACTTCGTCATACGCATGACCCCCGTGCAGATAATATCTGCAATGCCCTTTCATCTGCGAATTCCATCTTTCTTTTGACTACGGCAGAACCCAAAGAACTGATAGCACTTCCATGATCAATCAGGATCACGGATTGCCAGAACTTTGTCAAATTCCACCATGCTGTCTCGAGATTGAGCAAACGCAAATTCTAGGGAAGCAACAAAAACCTCGGGTAACAGATTTCATCTGTCACCCGCATAAATAATTTCCAGCAATAGATCTCATCTACTACCTAATTATATTATGCAATACCCATACATCTCCATGTATTCTAGATCGAAACCTGCATCTACGCATAGCACGGCTCTTGATGCCACTGTAGGGTAACGTAGCAGAAAACAAAAAATTTCTGACCTACGCACCAGCCCAGGACCACTATGGAGACTGCATACAAGGTTTGATCTTTTTCGTTACCGACTCGTAGCGCAGCGGGAAGTAGAGTCGATGACGATCGGCGGTGCAGATCCCCGCAGCTAGGATTTACAACCTCCCAACCGCGAGGATGAATACCCTCATCCGCCATACGGACAGCCCTCCGGGAGGCGGTCGAACAGTCCCCCGGACGGTGTCGCGGACAGCCCTTCGGGAGGACCTTCGAAACTCGAACGGTCACTCGGACAGCCCTTCGGGAGGACCTTCGAAACTCAGACGGTCACACGGACAGCCCTTCGGGAGGCACTCACGAACTAAGACCGAAACTACGATCTCTCTACAGAGTTGCACACATACGGTGTCATCTATCTGGCAGGGCTTCGCCGTCCAGAACTAGTTCCTGCCGGAACCCAGACAGCCTTACGGCTCTACGAAACTCTTTTCGTGGGAGGGAGAGAAGAAGCCAGATCATTGCAATGGCATGTATGTGAGAAGGGATGATCCTTTAGGCAGCCCCCTCCACCCCTATTTATAGGCCAAGCCCAAGGGTGGCTTCTCCAAGAAGCCAAGGGGGGAAATACCAAAAAGGCCCTCAAGGTGGCTTCTCCAAGAAGCCAAGCAAAAAGCACTTTCACTATTCATGACGGCATTTTTCAGCGTCCGTTCGAATTGAAAATATTTATGTGGGCTCAGAACATTTCCAGTACCCACTAAAATAATTTTCAACGCGTTCCGAAACAATTTCGGTTTAGTGATTTTCATCTGCGAAAAGCAAACAAGAATGCGTTTTCACTATTCATGAAGACAATTTTTCGCGTCCACTAAATCCGAAAATATTTCTGTGGGTCTTAGAATAATTCCAGTACCCACTAAAATGATTTTGGATTCGTTCTGAAACAATTTCAGATTAGTGAATTTCATCTGCGAAAAACAGCCAAAGCGGTATCGGCAGCTCCGAAACATTTTCGGTTTTTATTTCTGAAAATTCCAAAAAGTTTCCAGAATGATTCTGGCACCCTCCAAGAATTATCAGGCATGTGCCGAAACCATTTTGACTTAATGGCATACCCCGAAACAACTTTTTCGGTTTCACCGAAACTCATCCGGTGACCTCTCTCTGCGGTACGATTCCGCTGTCCGAAACTTTTCGGTGTCCGAAACTTTTTCGGTGATTTTCTCTCAGACTCCCTGTCTAGTATTCAGCAGATAGATGACCCTTAAGCGTGTGACCCTATAGGTTCGGTGAAGTATAGACATGACCTGGAACCCCTTCCGATCAATGATCAACATCGGAGCCGTGGACACCCATATTGACCCCTATACCCACACGAATGAATATTCGAGTGAACCTCCAGTTGAGGTGAGCTATTCCTGTTGCTTCACGATATATCACAAACACCTGAGGTGAGATTTATTGCATCCCCGTGGGCCAACACTTTGTCCACTATGCAAGTTACCTCGTTACCGGTTTTGTTCTCTTTTCTCGTTTCGTGTTCCGGCATCCCCGTGATCAAATCACAAAGTGTCTGGCCAGACGATGATGGACACCGTAACACCGAGTGGGCCCGAGTATATCTCTCCATCGTCGGAGGAGCAAATCCCAATCTCGAGCTATCAAGTTACTTAACATACTTTCCCATGAACCCGTAAGCCGCCGTAATAGCCATCCAGTTACGGATGACGTTTAACAAACCCCAAAGTTCATGAAGCAAGCATGAAGAAACTCGATACTCTCATGGTCTAAGGAATTATGCAAACATTAACTATCTCTGTGTTATAAACCATTAACTTGTGACGAATGTATCTCATAGCATAACATCAGTTCGGGTCGATTCAACACAAATGTCCTTCCTGACATTGTGCCCTCAAAGTTGCTTGGCATAGACATGCCCATGATTGGGAAAACATAATCATCATGCAACACTTGAGCTAGTCTTAGAGGCACGACTAGGAATACATTTTACCGTTTATTATTCCACACGTGCATATGGGTTCTCCCCAGAGCCTTTATGGATATACGGGCTCAGGAACCACAGCAGTTATAGCATGGAACATAAACATAATTATGAACAAGGAGATAAATAATATCATTAATTATTGCCTCTAGGGCATATCTCCTACACACCAAACTCGTGACTTAAATATTCTCCACCACGATCTGATCGTAGGAATTTTATTCTCCTGTCACGTTGATTCTCAACCTCACTCTGAAATTCCTTGAACTTTTCAAAGGTTTCAGACTTGTGTTTCATCAGGTAGACATACCCATATCTACTTAAATCATCAGTGAGAGTGAGAACATAACGATATCCTCCGCGAGCCTCAACACTCATTGGACCACACACATCGGTATGTATGATTTCCAATAAGTTGGTTGCTCGCTCCATTGTTCCGGAGAACGGAGTCTTGATCATCTTACCCATGAGGCATGGTTCGCACGTGTCAAATGATTCGTAATCAAGAGACTCCAAAGTCCATATGCATGGAGCTTCTTCATGCGCTTGACACCAATGTGACCAAGGCGGCAGTGCCACAAGTATGTGGGACTATCGTTATCAACTTTACATCTTTTGGTATTCACACTATGAACATGTGTAACATCACGTTTGAGATTCATCAAAAATAAACCATTGACCAACGGGGCATGACCATAAAACATATCTCTCAAATAAATAGAACAACCATTATTCTCGGATTTAAATGAGTAGCCATCTCGAATTAAACGAGATCCAGATACAATGTTCATGCTCAAAGCTGGCACTAAATAACAATTATTGAGGTTTAAAACTAATCCCGTGGGTAGATGCAGAGGTAGCGTGCCGACGGCGATCACATCGACCTTGGAACCATTCCCGACACGCATCGTCACCTCGTCCTTTGCCAGTCTCCGTTTATTCCGTAGTTCCTGCTTTGAGTTACAAATATGAGCAACCGCACCGGTATCAAATACCCAGGAGCTACTACGAGTACTGGTAAGGTACACATCAATTACTTGTATATCACATATACCTTGGGTGTTGCCGGCCTTCTTCTTGTCCGCTAAATATTTGGGGCAGTTCCGCTTCCAGTGACCACTTCCCTTGCAATAAAAGCACTCAGTCCCGGGCTTGGGTCCATTCTTTGACTTCTTCCCAGTAACTGGTTTACCGGGCGCGGCAACTCCCTTGCCGTCCTTCTTGAAGTTCTTCTTACCCTTGCCCTTCTTGAACTTGGTAGTTTTATTCACCATCAACACTTGATGTTCTTTTCTGATATCCCCTTCCGCTGATTTCAGCATTGAATATACCTCGGGAATGGTCTTTTCCATCCCCTGCATATTGTAGTTCATCACAAAGCTCTTGTAGCTTGGTGGAAGCGACTGGAGGATTCTGTCAATGACCGCGTCATCCGGGAGATTAACTCCCAGCCGAGACAAGCGGTTGTGCAACCCAGACATTCTGAGTATGTGCTCACTAACAGAACTGTTCTCCTCCATTTTACAGCTGAAGAACTTGTCGGAGACATCATATCTCTCGACCCGGGCATGAGCTTGAAAAACCAGTTTCAGCTCCTCGAACATCTCATATGCTCCATGTTTCTCAAAACGCTTTTGGAGACCCGGCTCTAAGCTGTAAAGCATGCCGCACTGAACGAGGGAGTAATCATTAGCACGTGATTGCCAAGCGTTCATAACGTCTTGGTTCTGTGGGATTGGTGCATCACCTAGCGGTGCTTCTAAGACATAATCTTTCTTGGCTACTATAAGGATGAGCCTCAGGTTCCGGACCCAGTCCGTATAGTTGCTGCCATCATCTTTCAGCTTGGTTTTCTCTAGGAACGCGTTGAAATTGAGGACAACGTTGGCCATTTGATCTACAAGACATAGTGTAAAGATTTTAGACTAAGTTCATGATAATTGAGTTCATCTAATCAAATTATTTAATGAACTCCCACTCAGATAGACATCCCTCTAGTCATCTAAGTGAAACATGATCCGAGTTTAACTAGGCCGTGTCCGATCATCACGTGAGACGGACTAGTCAAGATCGGTGAATATCTTCATGTTGATCGTATCTTCTATACGACTCATGCTCGACCTTTCGGTCCTCCGTGTTCCGAGGCCATGTCTGTACATGCTAGGCTCGTCAAGTCAACCTAAGTGTATTGCGTGTGTTCCGAGGCCATGTCTGTACATGCTAGGCTCGTTAACACCCGTTGTATTCGAACGTTAGAATCTATCACACCCGATCATCACGTGGTGCTTCGAAACAACGAACCTTCGCAACGGTGCACAGTTAGGGTGAACACTTTCTTGAAATTATTATAAGGGATCATCTTACTTACTACCGTCGTTCTAAGCAAATAAGATGCAAAAACATGATAAACATCACATGCAATCAAATAGTGACATGATATGGCCAATATCATTATGCTCCTTTGATCTCCATCTTCGGGGCACCATGATCATCTTCGTCACCGGCATGACACCATGATCTCCATCATCATGATCTCCATCATTGTGTCTTCATGAAGTCGTCACGCCAACGATTACTTCTACTTCTATGGCTAACGCGTTTAGCAACAAAGTAAAGTAAATTACATGACGTTATTCAATGACACGCAGGTCATACAAAATAATAAAGACAACTCCTATGGCTCCTGCCGGTTGTCATACTCATCGACATGCAAGTCGTAATTCCTATTACAAGAATATGATCAATCTCATACATCACATATATCATTCATCACATCTTCTGGCCATATCACATCACATAGCACTTGCTGCAAAAACAAGTTAGACGTCCTCTAATTGTTGTTGCAAATTTTTACGTGGTTTGTAGGTTTCTAGCAAGAACGTTTCTTACCTACGTATGACCACAACGTGATTTGCCAATTTCTATTTACCCTTCATAAGGACCCTTTTCATCGAATCCGTTCCGACTAAAGTAGGAGAGACAGACACCCGCTAGCCACCTTATGCAACTAGTGCATGTCAGTCGGTGGAACCTGTCTCACGTAAGTGTACGTGTAAGGTCGGTCCGGGCCGCTTCATCCTACAATACCGCCGAAACAAGAAAAGACTAGTAGCGGCAAGAAGAATTGGCAAACTCAACGCCCACAACTGCTTTGTGTTCTACTCGTGCATAGTAACTACGCATAGACCTGGCTCATGATGCCACTGTTGGGAATCGTAGCATAATTTTAAAATTTTCCTACGCTCACCAAGATGCATCTATGGAGTATACTAGCAACGTGGGGAAAGGAGTGCATCTACATACCCTTGTAGATCGCGAGCGGAAGCGTTCCAATGAACGTGGATGACGGAGTCGTACTCGCCGTGATCCAAATCACCGATGACCGAGTGCCGAACGGACGGAACCTCCGCGTTCAACACACGTACGGTGCAGCGACGTCTCCTCCTTCTTGATCCAGCAAGGGGGAAGGAGAGGTTGATGGAGATCCAACAGCACGACGTCGTGGTGGTGGATGTAGCGGGTTTCCGGCAGGGCTTCGCCGAGCTTCTGCGAGAGAGAGAGAGGTGTTGCAGGGGAGGAGGGAGGCGCCCAAAGCTGTAGGTTTCTGCCCTCCCTCCCCCCCTTTATATAGGCCCCCTGGGGGGGCGCCGACCCAGGGAGATGGGATCTCCAAGGGGGGCGGCGGCCAAAGGGGGGGAAGGGGTGCCTTGCCCCCCAAGGCAAGGGGGAAGCTCCCCCCCCTTAGGGTTCCCAACCCTAGGCGCATGGGGGGAGGCCCAAGGGGGGCGCCCCAGCCCACTAAGGGCTGGTTCCCTTCCACTTTCAGCCCACGGGGCCCTCCGGGATGGGTGGCCCCACCCGGTGGACCTCCGGCACCCTTCCGGTGGTCCCGGTACAATACCGGTAACCCCCGAAACTTTCCCGGTGGCCGAAACTGGACTTCCTATATATAATTCTTCACCTCCGGACCATTCCGGAACCTCTCATGACATCCGGGATCTCATCCGGGACTCCAAACAACTTTCGGGTTTCCGCGTACATATATCTCTACAACCCTAGCGTCACCGGACCTTAGGTGTGTAGACCCTACGGGTTCGGGAGACATGCAGACATGACCGAGACGCCTCTTCGGTCAATAACCAACAGCGGGATCTGGATACCCATGTTGGCTCCCACATGTTCCACGATGATCTCATCGGATGAACCACGGTGTCGAGGATTCAATCAATCTGTATGCAATTCCCTTTGTCAATCGGTATGTTACTTGCCCGAGATTCGATCGTCGGTATCCCAATACCTTGTTCAATCTCGTTACCGGCAAGTCTCTTTACTCGTACCGCAATGCATGATCCCGTGACTAACGCCTTAGTCACATTGAGCTCATTATGATGATGCATTACCGAGTGGGCCCAGAGATACCTCTCCGTCATACGGAGTGACAAATCCCAGTCTCGATCCGTGCCAACCCAACAGACACTTTCGGAGATACCCGTAGTGCACCTTTATAGTCACTCAGTTACGTTGCGACGTTTGGCACACCCAAAGCACTCCTACGGTATCTGGGAGTTGCACGATCTCATGGTCTAAGGAAAAGATACTTGACATTGGAAAAGCTCTAGCAAACGAAACTACACGATCTTTTATGCTATGCTTAGGATTGGGTCTTGTCCATCACATCATTCTCCTAATGATGTGATCCCGTTATCAATGACATCCAATGTCCATAGTCAGGAAACCATGACTATCTGTTGATCAACGAGCTAGTCAACTAGAGGCTTACTAGGGACACGTTGTGGTCTATGTATTCACACATGTATTACGATTTCCGGACAATACAAGTATAGCATGAATAATAGACGATTATCATGAACAAAGAAATATAATAATAACCTTTTATTATTGCCTCTAGGGCATATTTCCAACAAAAACGAAATGAAAAAAGGAAGAAAGAAAAACTAAGAAAAAAAACCCTGTTCATGGAAGGTTTTGGAACATTTCCAAACCAGTGGGGAAAAAATCAAAATGGGTCGGCCCATACAAAGGATGTGGCGTCCGGAAGACCGGGGATGCGTTTGGAAGCCGAAGTATTTTTGTGGTTTTTGAGGAATACTGTGGTTTCTGGAAAAAAATTGGTATTCAATACTTTGAGTCGTTTGGATGAAAAAAATACTGCAGTTTAACAAACCGTGGTATCTCAAAAACTGTGGTATTTTTGTTGTATATTAAAAAAAGGCCCTGACCTCTTTTTTTAAAACCGAGAAAGTGTTGGCTGATTGGTCTCTCTTGTGTCCAACTTCTGGCCATCAACGCCTGTGATGCATAAATCGAGGCTAGCCCATCGATACATCCGGCTAGGCGGACGTACACATACACGAGCTGCAAACGTCGACCTTCAGTGCATGTGTTAACTACCTTGGTCTTTGATTGATTACAAGAGATAACTCTAGTACATATCCTAGCATCTAGGAGAACATGCTCGTGCAAGGCTGAATGCATGCGGTGGCTATTAGTACAAGCTGATCCCTGAGTGTAGCTGAATATGCATGCAACAGCGTAACAGTCCATGCATACCAAAGAAAACTGAGAAAAACTGCCACTTGCCAAACACCTCGGCAGTTTTATCAAAACTGAGAAAAACTATGACTTTTAGAAACTGAAGTATTTATTGCCCAGGCATTGAAATACTTAGGTTTTGGAATACCATGGTTTTGAAAAAACGTTGTTGCCAAACTAGGCCCGGTTTGTTAGGAAAGGCCACCCCATCCTTACAATTCGTGCCCTGCCCCACGATCGGTGTGGGACTAGACTCAACGTCATATTTCATATTTTGATTTAATCCAAGGCTCGAGAAACAAAAAAATAAATGTGTAATGTTAGTCGTAATGGGTCATACTCATAACTTTGGTTTGAATTTATCGTAAAAATTGCCTTCGGTTGCGGCGATGGTTGTTACGTAAATTATTCCTGTTTTTTCAGACCGATAAAAAGCCTTTTTGATTTTTGTACGCTAGCAAGCGCCCAAAAAATATCCTTCGCCCACGTCGCTATACTGGGCGTGGACATGAGGCTTGGGGCTTGTATACATGAAATAGAGCAAATTCATAGGTGAAGCTGACTGAACCTTTGCCACCATGATCGAGTGATGGGAACAGGTTTACAATTACCTTACCATCTTAACACTACCCATTTTATGAAATGGTTTACAATTATCTCACCCCGTTTTTTCATTCTTCTTTTTTTCTCTACCGATTTGTATCGGGTTTAAAAAGTGTCCACAATTTTTAAAATTAGTTCCTAAAACTTACAAAATGTTCACAGGTTTAAAAATCATTGTGGTTTCTTAAAAATGTCAATGATTATGGAAAACTTCACAAAGGTTTAGATGTTCCTACGAGTTTGGTTAGGTTTTGTGTCCTGTTCGGGAAGATGATACGGCGGCGGCTCCCTGAAGATAGAATAAGATTCTCCCCGCCTAGTCCCCGTCCCGATGGTGCGTCTAGCATCGTCGGTGAGCGTGTGGAGGTGTGTCTCCGGTGTACCCGTCCTTGATGGATTTGCTCGGATCTTGTCGTGGTTCGTCTACATTAATTCGTGTGTCTTCAGGTTGGATCCCTCGATATATACTACTCTTCAACGACGGCGATTGTTGTTCTGATGCGCTGATCCTATAGGGGCTTAGCACGACAACTTCCCGACTGCCTACTACAACAAGTTTTGCGCAGCTCCGGCAAAGGAGGGGCGATGACGGCGGCGCGCCTTTGGCTGGCTTCAGTGCTTGTAGTCGTCCTAGGTGGTCTACGGATATGGATGTAATTTTTATTATTTCTATTATTCGCTGTACTATCATGATTGAAGATGAATAGATTGAAAGTTTTTCTAAAAAAAATAAAACTTCACAAAAGGTTTTATAAATTGTTCACTTCGTCAAAATAAAACCACATTCTTTTAGAAAATGTTCGTTTAAAAAAATATATTCATCTATTTCTGGAAAACTAAATATAAAAATCGACTGAAATCTTGTAAAACAAAAAAAAAATGAAAACCCGAGGAATCACTGGATACAATCAGCTACCTTAGGGCTCACTATTTAGAGCTCCTGCAGGATGCGTCAAAAAGGAGCTCCCAATTAAATTATCAATGATGAAACTTATGAATGTAAAACAATAAATCATTGATGAAACTCCCAAAATTTGATAGGCACGAATTCAACCTCCTGTATGGGCCAAATGTTAGGTCTATATGTGTATTGTGGGCCGAGTAATTTCCAGATTCAAGCCCTTGGTTTTTTCCTGTTAATTATTTGCATAAAAAAGGAGCTCCTGCAGGATGCGTCAAAAAGGAGCTCCCAATTAAATTATCGATGATGAAACTTATGAATGTAAAACAATAAATCAATGATGAAACTCCCAAAATTTGATAGGCACGAATTCAACCTCCTGTATGGGCCAAATGATAGGTCTATATGTGTATTGTGGGCCAAGTAATTTCCAGATTCAAGCCCTTGGTTTTTTCCTGTTAATTATTAGTAAAACAGGTAGAATTGGAGATGGGAGGTATCGATCCCCCTGCCTCTTATTAGCATACATAAGCGCTCTACCTTTTGAGCTACATCCCCATGTTTTATCCTCCAAGATAATCTAGGCTATTTGTACGTTGAATAACTATTATAGACACCTGTCGCATAGTAGTCGTCCATTCCATTCAATCGCACAAGTGGAACCTTTATAATAATAATTAAATTACACTGTTTTAAGCCGGCAGCTCCTTCTATATAAAATTAATTTATCAATGATATATAGAGAATTAAATTGTCAGGGGAGAGATTAAATTGGTATCTCCTATTTGCTGCTGGTTCTGCAAGTTGCCGACTCACATAATTAGCGGATGAGCGAGCGAGTGGGCCAGCCCAATCAAATACATTCTTATTATCGGCAGGTTTTGTCTGGTTTTAGGAAGGTTCTCACCCAGATTTTTCATTTTTATTTTCTCTACCAATTTTTATCAGTTTTGTACAAAATGTGCACCATTTCTAATATTAGTTCCCAAAACATTAAAATGTTCACAAATTTTAAAAAATCTTCACAGTTTTTCACAAAATATTCCCAAAATTTATTAATGTGCACATTTATTTAATAAAATGTTCAATTTGTTCAAAGAAAAAATATATTTTTTCCGACAAATGAAATTTTTAGGTAATTTAATATTCATGTTTTAATAAAACTAAATGTATGAATCACTTGCTGTATTTTTAGAGAAAGATGAGCACTCGATACAATCAGCTACAACACTGAGTGCTAAATTGACAGCTCCAGCACAGGTCTCATGTGCAAAACATCGAAATTTTGGCGCAGAATGCGTGAAATAGGAGCTTGCCGTTAAATTATTGTAAAAAAAGAAGTAAAACATGTTGAATTGGAGATGGGAGGTATCGATCCCCCTGCCTCTTATCAGCATATATAAGCACTCTACCATTTAAGCTACATCCCCATGTTTTATCCTCTAAATAAATCAAGGCTATTTATATATAAATTAATAACTGTTGTCGAGGATTAAGCTGCCAGTCGTCAGTAATCGTCCATTCCGTTCAATCGTGCAATTGCAATTTTTGCTTCACGTACGTCTATTTTTCTCTTGCAGGTCTCTATGTAGCTATCAGCATGGTGATGTGATGGCCCATAGAATAAGTGAATTCAGACGTCTGTTGTCTGATGGAAGGGATTGTGCTGCTTCATGTTTTCTGACAAGGACTGAAGGGCTTCAGTTAGGAGCGAGATAGTATCTGTATAACTCCAGGGAATAGTTGGAACGTACAGATGCACCTTTGTTCATCATATATGTCCCGGTAGTTCAGAGACGAGAGGAAACATACCACAATTTTGTAAGGTATAAGATGCTGGGCTGATCACTAAGCACAAAAATAAAGAGCTAGGAAGTGAACATTCTCTGCTGCTCGGTATACTTTTGGCAAAGAAGCGGGGCATCAAAACGAAACGAAACAGTGATATGCAACAGAAATCACTTGGAGAACATGACTTGCATATACCGGTTCAGCAGAATAATTTGGCCAACCAAATATAACTAAAATTGCAACACTATGAGCCTATAACAGCAGTGCACCGCCAAAACAACCCCTCATTTTATGGGTCCCCAAGCAAAATCCTGAAACCAGCTAATATGTAGAGATGCCCAGCATGGGAGGGATGATCTTGTCCATGTAAGGATGAAAATCATCTCAGCAGGCAATTTTGGCTCTGATGCATTAACCCTGCAGTGGAGGCAAATCCATGTAGTCATTCAGTTACATGTAGATGATTGTTGTTACTAGCAATTAAATCGCAATATATGCTGACATCAGAGACAAAAATTAGCAAAGTACTTGCTCAACAGAAAGTAGCGCGCCTCTGTCCATCGCTACTGCTAATACTAGTAGCGTGCCCCTACAACCAACACTACTGGTAAGGCAGCGCTGCTACTATTCCAAAACCCCACGCTACTGCTAGTATTCTTTTTGTTGTATTCGTATTTTTACAGGTTTTATACAATTACAATATACACATACACTGAAACTATATGAAAAAGGAATGTCTCATCATCATCGAAGTGGTACAACATAGTCTCATCATATCATCATTATCAAACACAAATGATGTTGATCTCATCATCATCTTGAAATAGCGATACAAGTTAATGATCACATGTCTCTTACATTGTCACAGTAGACACATGTTTCATCATCTACCTAAACTATGACATACGAGATAAGAGCGATCACGATGATCAAAAGCGGTATTATGTAGTAGTTCTTGCAGCGGCGCTGGTTCTGAATCCCCTGTTGTGCTATGAATCTCAAGTAACTAGCTTCGGCTTTCGCTCTGCTATCAAACCCTTTCCGGCTTCCGCCGGAGAAGCCAGAGACTTGGGCCTGACACTCTGGCCACTCATCATACACACCCGGAACATGCCCTACATACACGGCATACCACTTCCTCGCCATCGTTGATCTATATACCTGTCAGAGATGCATATACTACCACCCGGTGGTAGTTACCCCACATATCTCATATACTACCAAGTGGTACTATATATATCATGAAGCGAATTCAACGAAACAGTTATGAAATAGAAGCAACATATATAGTAAACATAGTTAACAAATTTCATCGTACCAAAAGTAATTAACTAGAGCGCGGCTACATACATCTAATAGTTTCGTCGTACTGAGACATTCGAAGTTTCGTCGTGCAGAAAGTAACAAGTAACTAAACAGACACATTGTTTTTAAGCAGTGCAGTCTTCCCATCTGTCCATATCCGGGAGGGGGGACCCAAGCTTAGTGAAAGGCATCATGTCCTCACGCTGTAGGGCAATGCGGGTTCGGACGTCAGCTCACGATATTGGCCCGCCGTGGAACATCCCATTCTCTTCGAGGACATCTTTCATGATGATGGACGCAATTTCCTGCTGGATCTGGTAGAAATCATTTCAAAGTTGATTATCCAGCACGGCTCCAAAGGCTTCGGCCCATCTCTGGATATGGGTATCGGATGAAGATTTCATGCAAAGTGATTGCCCATCCCTTCTGTACTCCATCATTAGATGGATGACGTAGAATCCATCGTTCTCACTTCTTGCCGGTTGCTGGATGCAACAGAAGTCAGTCTTGTGGCCGAAACAGAGCCCGCCCTTATTTGTTTTTTTTTTTGCATTGGATGTAGCCACCCCGCATGCTGAAGCCCAGCATAGCTCTGTCCAAAACATACTTTATGTGTGTGTAATCTTTCTTCTGTATGTTCTTCGATGGGTCCAAATATAAAGCACGGGAGTAACGCGGGTAAAGAACGATGAGAACGGCATGACACCCCCCGCTGCGCAAAATACACGATCAAGTTAGCCTCCATTCGTGCAAAGTAATTATTGAAATGCACGAAAGGATGTATGTGTTATAGTGCTATCCGCGAATGACTTACCCGGGATGATAAGGTAGGAGAATCATTTCTTTGTCCTTATTGCTGACCAAGAATTCTTCGATGTACTGACTCGCATATTGACGGTTGGCGTCGTTGATTGACAAGAAGCCCTCATGCATGTAGTATGGGTCCGCGACTGCAAGACCGGTGAATTGCTCTCTCCTGACGATGTAGTTCATGTGCAGCGCATATAGGCGGACGAACGTAAAATCGAGTGTCCTCATTTGAAACATCTGGAAGATGTAATCAAACCTCAGGAAGAAGAGGTCCGCGGGGCATGTGTGGACGTACATCTTGCAACTGCTCGGCACATGAACCGTATAAAGTGGGTATCCTGGATCATCCGAGGCGTGGAGGCTTCTCTCTGTCGAAAGCAAATGGTCATGGAGTCTCCTGAGATCCCCTGTTATGGCAGCTAGTGCATTCGCCGGTACCATAGGCTCTCCCGCGACATGGATTAATGGCGCATGTTTCATCGGTACACTGTCAACCTTGGTCGAAGGCAGCTGGCTGCTAGAACCAACATTGCCAGCTTTATTGGATTTTCTCGCCGTCGGTCTCTTCCTCTGCTTCTTCTTGGTGGGATGAGGTGCTGGTGGGTTTGTCAGACCCTCCCTGAGCACCACCCCTAGTGTTGCCGGGCTCAACATTGGATGACTCTGGCTAATTAGTTGAGCTTGGGTGGAACCGGCATCTGGAGGCGTGTCCTGCGAGGATTGCATGAACAAAGACTTCTTGCACTCCCGAGGACGTTCCGGCTCTGGTAGATGCATCTCATATTCATATGGTTGACTCATTGTTACTTCGTTGTCATAGCCGGTATTGAAATACTAGAGAGGGTCATCGGCCTCCTCCATGTCATGATCCATATCCATGGGGCAGATGGCTGTTGGGGAACGTAGTAATTTCAAACATTTCCTACGCACACGCAAGATCATGGTGATGCATAGCAACAAGTGGGGAGAGTGTCATCCACGTACCCTCGTAGACCGTTAAGCGGAAGCGTTATGACAACGCGGTTGATGTAGTCGTACGTCTTCACGATCGACCGATCCTCAGTACCGAATGTACGGCACCTCCGCGTTCAGCACACGTTCAGCTCGGTGACGTCCCGCGAACTCACGATCCAGTAGAGCTCGAGGGAGAGTTTCGTCAGCACGAAGGCGTGGTGACGATGTTGATGAAGCTACCGTCGCAGGGCTTCGCCTAAGCACCGCTACGATATGACCGAGGTGGATTATGGTGGAGGGAGGCACCGCACACGGCTGGGAGAGATCAATGATCAACTTGTGTGTCCTAGGGTGCCCCCTGCCCCCGTATATAAAGGAGCAAAGGGGGAGGCCGGCCAGCCCCTGTAGGGCGCGCCAGAGGGGAGTCCTCCTCCTAGTAGGAGTAGGACTCCCCTTTCCTACTCCTACTAGTAGGAGGAAAGGAAGGGGGAAGGGGAGAAGGAAGGAGAGGGAGGAAAGGAGGAAAGGGGGGCCGCACCCCTACTCCAATTCGGTTTGGGCTAGGGGGGGCCGCGCGCCCTGCCTCCTCTCTTCCACCACTTGGCCCATTAGGCCCAATACTTCTCCCCATATTCCCATAACTCTCCGGTACTCCGAAAAATACCCGAATCACTCGGAACCTTTCCGATGTTCGAATATAGTCGTCCAATATATCGATCTTTACGTCTCGACCATTTCGAGACTCCTCGTCATGTCCCCGATCTTATCCGGGACTCTGAACTACCTTCGGTACATCAAATCACATAAACTCATAATACCGATCGTCACCGGACGTTAAGCGTGCGGACCCTACGGGTTCGAGAACTATGTAGACATGACTGAGACATGTCTCCGGTCAATAACCAATAGCGGAACCTGGATGCTCATATTGGCTCCCACATATTCTACGAAGATCTTTATCGGTCAAACCGCATAACAACATACATTGTTCCCTTTGTCATCGGTATGTTACTTGCCCGAGATTCGATCGCCGGTATCTCAATACCTAGTTCAATCTCGTTACCGGCAAGTCTCTTTAGTCGTTCCGTAATACATCATCCCGCAACTAACTCATTAGTTACAATGCTTGCAATGCTTATAGTGATGCGCATTACCGAGAGGGCCCAGAGATACCTCTCTGACAATCGGAGTGACAAATCCTAATCTCGATCTATGCCAACTCAACAAGTACCATCGGAGAGACCTGTAGAGCACCTTTATAATCACCTAGTTACGTTGTGACATTTGGTAGCACACAAAGTGTTCCTCCGGTATTTGGGAGTTGCATAATCTCATAGTCATAGGAACATGCATAAGTCATGAAGAAAGCAATAGCAATATACTAAACGATCAAATGCTAAGCTAACGGAATGGGTCTAAGTCAATCACATCATTCTCTAATGATGTGATCCCGTTAATCAAATGACAACTCATGTCTATGGCTAGGAAACTTAACCTTCTTTGATTCAACGAGCTAGTCAAGTAGAGGCATACTAGTGACACTATGTTTGTCTATGTATTCACACATGTACTAAGTTCCCGGTTAATACAATTCTAGCATGAATAATAAACATTTATCATGATATAAGGAAATAAATAATAACTTTATTATTGCCTCTAGGGCATATTTACTTCAATGGCATCATCTGCTGGAACGGTTGGCCCTCCTTCCTCGTGTCTCTCGATCTCAGCAATCAGCACAGACAAAGGTTGTACTTGTGTAGGTGGGGTTGTGGTCATACCTTCCTGAGGTCCCGTTGGTGTGCTCCCGGCCACCTCGACACGAAGAAGATTTTTCGGCCACAGGATTGGCCAATTTTTGCATATCCAAGCTGCGTGGGGGTCTCGTCATCCTCTCCATCGGTTTGTATCGTACGAGGGAAACCCTCGTAGCCCGCTTTCACACTCACCACGAAGACCCTTAAGGCGTTATCAGGCATCTGCCGGCGGTGGAACAATCAATCCTTGGGCTTCACTATAGTACCCTTCCCCGCATCCACCAACCCGCCCTTCATGTGGTAAAGGAGGGTGCACGGAGTGGAGTCAGCCTACAAAGACATATACGTGCGGCGTCAGAGATCCAAAAAGAACGGCAACTAAAGATTATGTTCATGGCCCGGTTGAAAGGAGTGTCCTCCAGATAATAATTAGTATAATATATATTACATCATTTGACCGCTAACGGTGGTATACAAAATAGACACACACAAAATTTGTGGATTAGTTTCTCAGCTTGGGCGACGATGACGCTTCAGACTGATCTTCTTCCCTCTTTTGTTCGTTGTCGAATAATTGAGCCCATGGTCGTGACTTTTCCTTCTCCAGGGATTACGATCTTTCATAGGTAATGTAGTCTTCATTCTTCTTTTGACGTATGTTTCATCGTCATCAGCATCATCTTCCCTCATCAGATCACCGTACTGGTCGTAGTCTTCCTCGTTGGCTATTCCATCCATTCCGGGGATGCTCCTTTTGCTTCTCCTCACGACAACACGGCTGGGATTGATCGGATCAGTTATGAAGAAACATTGTGTCACATGTTTAGCGTGTACCCATGGCTC